>NW_025814459.1:0-137500 GCF_018902025.1 Drosophila willistoni | reverse complement strand
TTTGTTGTGTGTTAAACAAAAACATTTTTTTTAATTTTTTTCAAAAAACAAACTTATAATGTAAGAAAAACAAAAAAAATCAAAAATTTAACGCGAAATTCAATTAAAGGCACAATGTTCTAGCCTTACAAAATATGAAAAAAAAACAAATAACATCTCAAAAATCTTCATTAATAATGAGTCGATCCCCCAGATTTTTGAATTACTTCGAAAATCCTGTTTGACATCGAATCAATCACTTTTTGAAAGTCGGCTTGTGGGATTTGAGCCCATTCTTGTGAAACCGTTACTCTAAGCTCTTCCACAGATTGAAATTTTCGTCCGCCAGCATAAACACGCCTGGAAAGGTTCCCCCACATGTTCTCGATAGGATTTAAATCCGGAGATCGAGCAGGCCATAACATGGTGGTGATTTCTTTCTCCTGAAACCACGCTCGACTAGCCCGTGAAACATGTATGGCCGCATTATCCTGTTGAAAAATTGAGTCAGAAAACGGTTCTTCCTCCAAAAAATCTAAAAGAACATTCTCTAACAAATTTATGTAGCCTTGGGAGTTCAAGCGCCCGGAAACTTTGCAAATTGGCGTTCGATTGTGGTAGCTAAAGGCAGCCCACACCATTAACGACCCTCCTCCAAAGTTTCGCTTTGTGGAATAACGTTCAGGCTGCCGAATGTCATGCCAGTAGTAATTGAATCCATCAGGGCCATCTAAATTGAACTTTTTTTCATCTGAGAAAACCACCTTCTTCCAATTTTCTGACCAGGACATGTGTGCTTTAGCGAAATTTAACCGAGCCACTTTGTGACCGTTCGTTAGAGCCGGCTTAGACTTCATTTTTTTCCATTTAAGTCGGTTACTAGATGCCAAAATTTGCTGCACACGTCGTTTTGTGATTGGAAGGTCTAATTCCTTCACAATCTTAGAGGCAGTGGCATTTTTTTGAAGTCCTGCGCGTATAATTGCAGCTCTTCCTCGTGCTGAGACCTTCTCATTATTACAGTTGGTCCTTTTTTTGTTGTAATTTTCTTTTAAATTTACAACATTATTAATTGCAGTAGGAGAGCGTTTTAACTCGCGTGCAATTTTTCGGTTAGACCAACCCACATCCTTGAATGCAAGGACTTCTTCGCTTGTTAGCGTCTCTCCTCTTCCCATTTAATTATGGATTCAAAACACCGGCTTAAACTGAACTAAACGGTAAAAAAGATTATGTTAAATAAATTTCGACCTTATTGAAGTTAATCAAAAATTTGTTTGAGCGGGCTGTAACCAGATTGGTGGAATCTGCAGTTGCAAGCTTTGCCGTTCTTTTTTCGCTTCATTTAGTTGGCAATGTAATTCCCAACTAGTTTTAGTGTTGAAGATATGGTATGGCCATTACAATTGTGGATTCTTTAGCGAAGTCTGCTGATGATAGAACTTGGTGGTTCTTGAAATAGCTATACAGACAACCTGCTCACCTTTTGTGCTGCCTATGATTTAAAGTCTTACAAATAAATCAGTAAGATTGACCTGAAGCCCGCTCAAACAAATTTTTGATTAACTTCAATAAGGTCGAAATCTAGACAAATACCAAAAACGGAAGGCCCGCCGTTTTACACTTGCTGTAAAAAACCCTCTTTTTTGCATATAGTACAATATACTATTACAAAATATTTGGGCGCGACGATTAGTTGGTTAAGGCGAAGCCCTTTACACTAATTCAGCTGGCGCCCATGGGTATGCACACAAAAAAGGTGGAATCTGCAGTTGCAAGCTTTGCCGTTCTTTTTTCGCTTCATTTAGTTGGCAATGTAATTCCCAACTAGTTTTAGTGTTGAAGATATGGTATGGCCATTACAATTGTGGATTCTTTAGCGAAGTCTGCTGATGATAGAACTTGGTGGTTCTTGAAATAGCTATATAGACAACCTGCTCACCTTTTGTGCTGCCTATGATTTAAAGTCTTACAAATAAATCAGTAAGATTGACCTGAAGCCCGCTCAAACAAATTTTTGATTAACTTCAATAAGGTCGAAATCTAGACAAATATATATATTATATATATTTATATATTTACAGTGTTGGAAGAAATAATAGAAACGGCAACCTACTTTGATTTTAAAACCTTTTTTTTTTACGTTGGACAAATTGTCCGACCTAAAAATCAGTATTCAAGAATGTGGGATAGTAGTTCTATTATTTTTATTCAATTCGACACCTATTTTCGCGAAACTTTTTCCTCTATACGCTTTTAAGTAGAACTACCACGTGTTTCGGTTGGAAAAAATAATAGAAACGCTCAGTATTTTTCACGTCAAAAACATTTTAGATCTCATAAAAGTTAATTTGTGGGTTTATTTTAATATTCTAAATCAAGGTATTTAATATCCATTAAAATTGGTTGTGATTTCTGTTTTAATTTACTAACATTATATGCAGTATGGGTCGTGGCACGCACTCCTCAGAGACAGAAAGGGAAATCATGAAAAAACTAAAAAACTCTGGTCGTTCAATGGCAGAAATCGCAGAATTAATGAATTGTTAAAAAAAAAAGTGGTTTTTAGCTATTCATTATAAATATAAACAAGAAAATCGAGGTCGAAAACGTGCCACAACATCAAAATTTGACCAGGTCATCTTGCGAGAAGCGAAAAAAACCCATTCCTTTCATCGGAAAAGCTCAAAAACAAGCTAGATGCATCAATAACGAGTATAATACTATAATACCGGATACTATAACTATCCGGACAAGAGTGGTATCATTTGGGTTAAAGGCATATAGTGCTAGAAAAGTACCGTGCTAGAGCAAGCAAAATAAAAAACGGAGAATAGATTTTGCTACTCAACATGTGCGTGCTTCGGGCCAATTGGAAAAACGTCCTATGGGCGGATTAAAAAAGGTCAATTTGTTTGGATCTGATGGCAAGGAGTCTGTAAGTCGACAAAAAAGTACTGGTTATGATCCAAAACACACTTTAAAGACTGTTAGGCACTAAGGTGGAAACATTATGTTTTGGGGATGCTTTTCTTCTTCAAGTGTCGGTCCGTAATTATGGATAAAGGATAAAATGTGCGAAATCAACAAAGTAAATATCCTTAGCAATACTATGCTTTGATATTTCGAAGAACAATTGCGTTTAAAGTAATAATATCAGCCGGAAAACGATCCCAAACACTCGTCCGAGCTGGCAATCACATCGGTCAAGGAAAATAAAGTTAATGTTTTAGAGCCGAAGTCTCAGTCCCCGGATTTAAACCCAATAGAACAGCTTTGGGGAATATTAAAGAAGAGGATTGCGGGTTATAAGCCAAAATATAAGCAAGACTTATGGGAAAAGGTCCAGGATGAATGGTATTCTATAGGCCCAGCAATCTGTGCTAAGTTAGTTGATTCCATGGGACGTCCTAGCCGCGAAGTGTTGAAAAATAAGGATGGTACGACTAAATATTAATTTAACTATTTGTTTAAAACTAAAATAAATATGTGTCTGGTACAACAACATTATATCAACCATCGACCTTTTTTTTCATCCGACCATAACACGTTTTTCCAATTGACCCGAAGCACATGTTGAGTAGCAAAATCTATTCTCCGTTTTATACTCTGCTTGCTCAAGCACGGTACTTTTCTAGCACTATATGCCTTTAACCGAAATGATACCAATCTTATCCGGATAGTTCTACTCGTTATTTATCGACCATCGACCTTTTTTTTCATCCGACCATAACACGTTTTTCCAATTGACCCGAAGCACATGTTGAGTAGCAAAATCTATTCTCCGTTTTATACTCTGCTTGCTCAAGCACGGTACTTTTCTAGCACTATATGCCTTTAACCCAAATGATACCAATCTTATCCGGATAGTTCTACTCGTTATTTAGCTTGTTTTTGAGCTTTTCCGATGAAAGGAATGGGTTTTTTTCGCTTCTCGCAAGATGACCTGGTCTAATTTTGATGTTGTGGCACGTTTTCGACCTCGATTTTCTTGTTTATATTTATAATGAATAGCTGAAAACACTTTTTTGAACAATTCATTAATTCTGCGATTTCTGCCATTGAACGACCTTTCTTCCTCTGAGGACTACGTGCCACGACCCATACTGCATATAATGTTTGTAAATTAAAACAGAAATCACAACCAATTTTAATGGATATTAAATATCTTTGATGTAGAATATTAAAATAAAACCAAAAATTAACTTTTATGAGATCTAAAATGTTTTTGACTTGAAGAATACTGAGCGTTTCTATTTTTTCCAACCGAAACACATGGTAGTTCTACTAAAAAGTGTATAGAGAAAAAAGTTTCGCGACAATAGGTGTCGAAATGAATAAAAATAATAGAACTACTCACATTCTTGAACACTGATTTTCGGGTCGAACAATTTGTCCAACGTTAAAAAAAAAAGATTTTAAAATCAAAGTATGTTGCCGTTTCTAATATTTATTCCTCCCACACTGTATATATTTATACTTAAATTTGTATTGGTGCAGTCTATATAACTTAAATTATACGATATAAAATATAGTCTTTGTGTTTTAAAAATCGTTTTTGTTACATTTCAGTTAAATTTCAAATTGCTCACCTTTATGAGATACAAAATAAACACAAGGCTGCGAAGGAAGCTTATGAATTTCTATTAATTGAGAAAAATCTCTCATCAGATCTGAAAGCGGATATATATAGACAATTAGGTAAGAAATTATAAAGCCGAAGAAACATATTTAAATTTTTGTTTTAAGATATTAATAATTTGGGTCACATCTATTTATTATATACATTTTATTCTTTGACATTTATTGATTGATTTATTAATTTATATAACAAAACAATCGAGGAAAAAGCTTAATCTACAAAACAGATAACACATAATTAAAGAAAAGTAGGATTAGCCTTATAGGCAACTAAACATCCCCGATGCTGTGGAGGTGTTTTATATGCACAAGGTGCCAGCTATGCTCCGATTCACGGTCAATGTGGTCAAGGATGAGCTGCAAGCAATGTGATGTTTAAAATATATTCAGCGGTTTCGTTGTAGATTATTGAAAACTATAGAGCGAAAAGAAGTGACAGAAAGATGATGTGGGAAAGGTTGTTAAAAGATTGGCAAAGTTCACGATAAGGTTTATGAAGAGAGTAGTTAGTCAGACATCTACTAAGGTGAATAGGAAAAAAGTTTCTGGTCCGACTTGTGGGAACACAAAAATATAGAGTATCTAGTAAATTACTAGAAATGACTTCGCCGTTGACGATTTATGAAAAAAGAGAATGTCAAATACGAGCCTACGGTTGTAAAGTGAAGGAAGATTAATAAGAAGAAGTCTGTCAGAATAAGAAAGTAGGCAAAGACTCGGGTCCCAATTAAGACCGCGTAACGCAAACTTAAGGAATTGCTTCTGAACCTATTCAATACTACGCTGGTGAACATCATATTGAGGGTTCCACACTGGCGAGCAATATTCTAGAGTAGGGCGAACTAACGAAGTGTATAAAACCTTTGTTACCTAGGGGTCATCAAATTCTTTGGCCCACCGTTTTATGAAGCCAAGAAGACTGCATGCTCTATTGACAATTGAAAAAATGTGAAAATTAAATAAAAGTTTTGGGTCAAACATAACGCCTAAGTCTTTGAATGATTGTTCACAATCTAACAGAACAGACTTGATAAAGTAATGTGCTAGGAACAGAGATAAACGACTGAATGTCATAAAAGAACACTTAGAGGCATAAAAGTGTAATTTATTAACGTGGCACCAATCACAGAACGCATCGAGATCTGATTGCAAGTACTGTTTGGAAAGAAGGATCATTATAGGAATAACAAATCTTGACGTCATCCGCAAACATGAGAACGCGTGAACGAGCCAAGGCCAAAGGCAAATCATTTATAAACAGGGTAAATAACAGTGGGCCCAGATGCCTTTGGGGACACCTGAGGTAACTCGAACAGTTTTAGATATTGAGGAACGAAAAGAAACCTTTTGGGTTCTATTCTATAAGAATTATCTTCAGCTCTGTAAGGTTTAGTTTTCTTTTGACCCTAAATTATTTTATAAATTTGTCAATGCTAAGCGTAAGACATCTGTGCACCCATCTTTTTTGTCCTTTGAAAATAAAACAGCTAACATTGATCAAAACAACTTTCTCAACGGAATATCGAGCAAATTCTACCTATTTGGAAGGAGCCGTATATAAAATGGCAGAAAGTCCAAAGACTCAAAAGACTGTCCGCTTTTGCGAAGCTTTTGAAAAAATCGGTAATTTTTAAAGAATTTTTATTGGCGATACTGATATATGATATGGTCACTTGATCTTAATCAAATTTGGCACAGTGGTTTATAGGTGTAATAAACTAAACAATATTAAATTTCACGACAATAGCTAAGAAAATAACGAAGTTATTGAGAAAAGTCACTGTTCGTGACTTCCCGTACGGGAAGGCGGAAGATGTGACGGACAGTGTAAACAACTTAAGTATTGGCTCACAGAAGGCCTCTGCACAAAACCTTAATACGCAGCCTGGTATTCCGTCAGGGCCAGGTACAACCGAACTTTCATCAAACACAGGGTCTAAAATGCAGTTAGACGATTGTAAGTGATGAGTATAAGGAGGATTTGCTTGATAAGTCGAATAAGAATAAGTTGTTTTGAAAAAATCAGTAAACATATCGTCAATTGCCTGATCAGTGTCAGCTTTATTGTTTTCGAAAGACAAGTAAGACGGGTGCACTGATGTCTTACGTTTTTCATTGACAAAGTTATGAAATTGCTTAGGATATAACAGAGAACATCTGTTCCGTGTAGTTCTTGTTAGTAGAGTAGTTCTTGCCTTCAAATCAATTTCACAAATAATTAAATCCGCTCCGTGTATTAATATTCTGTGTATCGAGCTATATAAAACCAGGATATTCTTTTATAAATGTCTTGGCTGTATCCAAAGCATATTGTCTAAATCGACTGACATTTATGGCATATCCTGATGCCATGGTCCGTACCAAGTCTTTTAATAAGCATCCCATTTAATACTCCTGTAATTTGCAGACAGTTCGTGGTGCTCAAAAAATCGCCGAGCTGTCGACAGTCCAAACTTAAACAAGTTTTCATTTATTGGCGAATACTTTATAATTAACTTATACATAATATTAGGCGAAGCTTTACAAATGCCGCAGGTTTGAGTTGAAGTCTCAGCTAAAATCTTTTCTATCAATCATGGTATACTGAAATTTGTGTTGAGCTTTAAAACGCCAAAGATAAACTTGTCTAAATAACTCCGGGTGTGCTTAAACAATTCTTGTTATTGTGTGATCTAATACTTCCTGTAGAGGAATTTTAGCATAATATTTATTGACTACAATTGTATCAGGATAACATCTTTTTTTAGCGAAGCGTAAAACATCTTGTGTAAGAGATATGTTTTTTTCATCTTAGCACCAGCTTGCATTAGTTTACATGTAATTTTTGTATAATCTCCATCAATATATAAGGCCAATGCTTCGTCTGGAGTATATTTGGTCATTATTTCGTTAGCATGGAAATTTTTAGTTAGCTTTATTGACACTTCCGGGTCAATAATTATGTTTAGGGTGGACTTCGGAGTGAGATTACAAATGTAGAGATGGGGGCCAAAGACACAGCGATGCACACCTGATGTAGCTACAATTGGTATCTGATCTTACTAAGAATAATGCTTTTCTTTTATAGTAAAAATAGAGAGCTCACCAGTGCATAGTTCGACATAGTGTTATGTCAGCAAAATATGTCTTTAATGATAATAGCTAACCATAGCAGCTTAATTAACTAGGTCTTTATTGTTAGCTGCTGAACATATCAGATCTACTTAAGACTGATGAGCCATCGATATCTATAATCGGGTTACATACTTATATTGACATATATTTCCATTTGTTCTATATTATAATTGTCTTAATGTTATCTTATTTTATATAATCTAAACACCAACATACTCCCGGTCGTTGAACACCTGTTCAACGTTATCCAACGTTGACCGCAAAATTGCTGTGGGCTGGGCTTACTGCAGCAGGAGTCGGTATGGGATTGACGATCCTCACGGTTGTCTGCTGTGGACCATTGCGTCTTGGTTGTGAGCATCTCCTTATTCCATATACCATCACAAGAACCAATGGTATTGTTAGCGCTACGTAGGAGACGATGGTAATTTGGTAATTTCCAGTTTTCCTTAAATGTTGCTTAGTTCGTCGTAGCTTAGCTGCATCTTCGTGAATTGTGTTGTTGTTGGCGCTACTTTTGTTAGGCCAATGCTGAAGTTGCCAAATCGGACATATGACAATTTCACTGTGTCTTTCGTAGCTATACGGTGACCTGTTATTCGTATAGCAGAACTTCTTGCTGTACACGTCAGGTCTAGAGTTAACAATCCAGTCTTCTTGATAGTTACACCTTGTATATTATCGTCACAGGTCACTGCGATTGGTCTGGTGGTTGCAAAAATCCACTGATTTTTGTGATACATGTCGTACCACACGAATGACCTGTTTGTGTGTTGTATTTGACAAGTTGATGATTTTGTGTTTTTGAATAGCTGATGGCACTGTTCCAAAGCGGCTCTTGAGAGCCCAAAGTATTGATTCTGTTCCTTGTTGGCAGCAATGATTTTTATGTTTATGACTACAATCCCATGAGTTCCAATTGCTGGAATAGGTACCAGGTTATACAGTTGCACTGCCTGCTTTGCTACTAATGGAAACGTTGTGCCTTGTGCCTTCATTAAGGCATATAATTGCAAGACGTCGTTATCTGGAACTGGCAAATCCAAACCAAACGGAAAATGTCTCTTCAGTTGGTTCAGATGTTCCCGAAGCTGGCCTGGTGATAGTAGAAACGGGCTTATTTTGCTATGATGAGCATCTATAAATACTCGGGAAATTTCGGTTTGAATTCGTTGCAAATTCCCTGCAATAAGTTTGAGTAGTTAGCGTGATATACCATTGCAATGCCTTTATCGCATTGTCCTGGACCTCGGTCATGTCGTTCATTTGTTATTCCATTAGTTTCATCTGATTTTCAATCGTGGCTTCGTCTCGCTTAATGATATTTATCGTTGAGTCAATTACAGATGTCTTAAATTGCAGCAAGTTCAATAAGTAGTCTTCATTTGATTTAACTTTTCGTATGGTGCCTGACATCTCTGTTCCATACTTTGAGTCCAGCACACCAAATAAGCCGTTCGCAATGTTCCCAATTACATATATCTAAAGGCGATCGTCGTTGGCCTTCTATGTGAAGGCGATCATTTCCTGTCCGTAGCTCTGAGTTGACATGCTCGAAGTGCCTCTGCATTGCGGTGCATGCCTCTGGAACCTTCATTAACACGCATATTTCTCCAACCTTTACTACTCCGTTTGAAAATGTCTTCAGGTCGGCCCAATATGGTTCGAGATCGTAAAATGCCACAATAGTCCAGTCAGACGTTGCCATCCTTCCTGTGCCAATACTTTCATAGTATATGCCTGGTTTGGGGTTGAATCGAGTTATATTAGTTCTTTGAGCAAATGCTATAGGCAGTAACAACAGCATTAGGCAGATCGTCATTGCCAACGGTGGCAGACCGATCGACAACCGTCGTTTTGTTTTTGGTTCTGCGGTGTCCTCGATACCAGGGTCTTCTTGGGAAGTCGATTCTGTGTCATCTGCCTCGATTTTACGTTTTGTCGCCGTCTCTCTAATCGGGGGAGCCAATTTATGGATAGCCCGCTTGTAGGTGCCTCTGGCTGTTTTAACGTCTACCACGCGGACGTATCCATCCAGGCCTGGATATAATTTAACAATTCGTCCAATTTGCCACTGCAAAATTGGCACATTATCCTCCTTTAGAATTACCATCATGCCTTCTTTGACATTGTTATATGGTTTTTCCACTTGGATGTACCCTGCAATTCTTGTAGGTACTCTTGAGACCATTGTGTCCAGAATGTATGCTTAAGCCGTTGCACTAATTCCCATAGCTCTGTGTTATTGGCTCTGCATCTGGTTGGGCTACTAATGGTTCTCCAATCAATTGGTGGCCTGGGGTTAAAGCTGTTAAGTCGTTGGGATCGCCTGATTTTGGCGTTAACGGACGAGAGTTCAGCACTGCTTCAACATTGACAATGATGGTAGACAGTTATCCTAAGGTTAAGTTTGCTGTCGATACGTTTTTCAACAGTAAATGCTTAGCGGACTTTACCGCAGCTTCCCATAATCCTCCGAAATGTGGAGACCGTGGTGGTATGAACTCAAATTGCACTCCTTTTTGATTGCTAAATTCCTTGATACTACCTGCTGCCGTTTCTGAGTGTATTGTATCGGTCAGCTCCTTAAGTTGTTTGTATGCTCCAACAAAGTTTGTTGCATTATCGCAGTATAATGTCTGGCATCTTCCTCTGCGCCCAATAAAGCGCTGAAGCGCTCCCACAAATGAGGAGGTGGAAAGGTCTCCGAGCAACTCCAAGTGTACTGGTTGCAAAGCATACAAATACTGCAATGTAAGCTTTGTCGGGACGTTTTCCTCGAACCTTATGGTGGATCCAGAATGGTCCACAATAGTCTACTCCGGCGTTGAGAAAGGGTCATTCTGAGATACCCGATGCTCAGGTACGTCGCCCATGACTTGTTTAAAGAACTCAGGTCGGTACTTGGTGCATACTACGCAGCCCTGGATCACATTCCGGACCATCGGTTTCACCTTAATGATGTGGTACTGTTGCCGAGCTATTCCGCGTAGTGCCTCATGTCCACAATGAAGATTCTCTTCATAAAGTTTCCTTAGTATCATTTTTACCACCGGATCATTATACGGGAAGAGATATGGATTCCTTGTTTCCGTTGACACTGGTGATTGTTGTAGTCGATTAGCTCCTCGTATAATTGAATGTTCATCAAGTATTAGTGGCAATGTTGCCACCGTGCTTTTGCGATCCAATGGTTGATCAGGTCGTTTTTTTTTAAATGCCGTAATTCATATGCAAATGATGACACATGACGCAATTGCTTTGGATGTGATACTGCGTGTATTTTGGTCAACCGATTAGCCACAAACGTGTGGAAATGTGATGCCCTTGAATTAATCCATTAGAGTACTACTGTTGAGTCTGACCAGAGAAATGATTCCACACTTTCTGATTGGAGATCCTGTCGAACTCTATCCGTGAATTAAGCTCCAAGTACAGCTGCACATAGTTCAAACCGGAACAGTGGGGAGCCACTGAAACATATTGAAGAAACACAACATGTTGAAGAAACATTTTCGCTCTTACCACTACCGGTGCGAACAGTCCTAGAGGATCGAAGATTTGACCGACTTCAGATAGCACCACTCGTCTGGTTATTCCTTTTGTATGTCTTTGAGCCTTGCCACATAATTGATCTTCTTTGGGTGCCCATATGTTTGCCAATGTTTTGACACTTGTTTGTTCCAGTGAGTCACCGAGATTTATGTCAGTCAGCAATCGTATCTTCCTTTGGAATTTCCTTTAGAAGTTGACTGCTATTTGAACACCATTTTCGTAAGATGAAACCCTTCCTTCTAGAAGCAGAAATCTTGTCTTATTTGCAGAGCTTCTAGTAAACTGTCTGCTCCTATGAGACAATTATCAACATAAAAGTCATTTTATAATGCTAATGACTTGACTGTCCAGACGATAATTTTTTCATGTTTTTCAGTGCCAAATATTCCAAACACTTCGTCGCTAAATATGGGGCTGATGTGGTTCCATAAGTTACCGTTTTTTAACGATAAAACTTTAGTTCTTGACTTGGATCCTCTCTCCACACAATCATCTGATTGAATTGTTCGGCGGGGTTTATCCAAACTTGACGATACATTTTTTCAATATCCGCCGTGAACACATATTTGTGTGTCCTGAACCGCAGAAGAATTGAGAAGAGTTGACTCTGTACAACTGGTCCAGGCTATAAAATGTCGTTCAGTGATTTCCTGATGACGTTTTGCATGATGCATCAAATACCACTCTTAGCTTGGTAGTGGTACTTTCTGGCTTTAGTACACAATGATGCGGTATAAAGTAATGGTTCTTGGGAATTTGTCCTACCATTACCTGCTTCATATATCCAAGCTGTTCATATTCTGACATAAATTTTACATACTCCTTTTTTATCTCAGGGCTTATTCGCCTCTCTAACGACATGAATCTTCTTATGGCTACTTCCCGAGATTCTCCAAGAAATGAAGCCTCTTCAGCAAATGGAAGCTTTACAATTAGTCGATTGTCCGCCGCCGTGTGTAGGTTATCGAGGAAGAATTTTTCACAATACTCTTGTATCCGGACTCTTGTACCTTTTCATTGGCTCTAGTGTGTCTAGCTGCCAGAATCTTTCTAGAGATTCCTCTGGATTCGTCATGCCTACCATACATGTGATTGAAGCTGACGTTGACATATTAATTCTGCCAGCAATAATCCATGCAAACTCTGAGTTTTGTAATGTTGGACGGTTTCGATTGCTCCGTCTTCTTTCTGGTAGCAGTATAGCATAGTGATCATCAACTCCCAACAGCATATCAATTTTTCCTGGTTTATCAAATGTTGGGTCCGCTAATTGAATGTTCTCTGGTAATGTGACTTTCTGCGTTATTTGTTCTGTGGGTTGGTCACGTATTATGTGTGGCAATACAAATGCCTCAACTAGCATTGCGAACTTGTTGTATTTTGAACTTACAACCAAGCTTATTCGCGCCTTTCTTATATGTGGTTGACCACCCACTCCATTTATGTGCACATGAGTCTCGCTAATTTTTAACGATAATTTCTTCACCAGTTTCTCTGAGACGAGATTTACTTGTGAGCCACTATCCAGGCGTGCTTGAAATTCTCCTTTCCTTTCATTGAGGGTGTATTTTTTACCAATTCCATATGCAGAAGCTGCATAGCTGCTTTTTTAATCAATTGACACACAATTTGTGTCTCTGCAGCCAATTAAGCCGCTCTGCTGCGGATTTGATTTTAAACTTTTCACATTGGAAGAGTTTGTGCTTTGCTTTTTCACAGAAAGCACACAAGGTATTCAGGCACTCAGATGCTGTTGCGCATGTCTTCCTTGGATTTAGTTTTTCAATGCTGCGATTTTCGTTTCTTGGTTTCCCAATCGCCTCTAATGTTAGGAAGCGCTGTTCCAAGAAGGATAGGAAGTCCTTTATTTCCTGCAGATCCCTTGTGCTGGAAAGAGATTAAAAGATCTATCAAATTTTCTTGTCATATGAAACATTATGACAGCCTGACGATTCCATATTGACGCCTTCATTTTTTAAGGCTTGCAATGATTCAAAAATGTTATCATGCAAATTCTTTATAGAAGCTGCGTCATTTCCCACATTTGGGTGATCAAACAGCTTTGCCAGTATGGCTGTTACTAGAACTCGTTTGTTATTAAATCGTTCCTGCAACACTGACCAAGCAGTGTTGTAATTGGCTTCTGTTAATTCCAGGTGCCGTATCAATCTCTCTGTTTCTCCAGAAAGGTTCGATTTTAAGTACCACATTTTCTCTATCGTGGATACATTTGACTTATGAACCACCTTTTTATAGATGTCATGAAATTGTTGCCATTTCAGATAATCCTCATCAAATTTTTCAATAGGAAGTTTGGGTAGTTGCGATAATTGTATCGATTGCAATACAGGCGGTGATTATATCACTACATTTTCTGCTGGTGCCACACAGAATTTCAGCATTGCCGATGAATCTCATATTGGATTTCTTCAATTTGCATCCATAATTTGTCGACTACCGATTTGTAATTCATTTTTTTTTCGGGCACAATTTGTTTTAATGTCCTGGACAATGAATCCAGCAGCGTACTTTGCTTGCGAACCAGTGGTTTGATCACGACTCGCTCTTCCTCTCGTTGGCGAGCTTGCCTCTCTAGTTTTATCTTTGCCAAATGGTCATTCCAATCTTGCACTGTATTAGTTACAACCGTTTACTGAAGTAGTCCGTTACAAAGTAGTCATCTTCTGTTGGCACGTTATTTAATTAATTTTTATATTCTTATGTAATTGCTTATTCGTACTGGTACTTGACCCGATGGAAGTTTATTTATTTTGTCAAAGACAGGGAACGCTCCGACACGTTCCTAAAATTGGTCAAGTGTAGCACAAATAAGAATAAGAAATAAATCGAAGTCGCCTTTTGATTAGTGTTTTAACAATAGTTAATTTTTATTTCCAATATACCTATTATTTTACACTGATAAATGCCACGACAGTGGCACCAATTTTTTTGAGTTTCTTTTCTTTGTTTCAAAAATTGCTGACCAATGTCAAACTATATACTCGTGCGTACTACCTGGGTTACTGACCGAGTTAACTAGGTCAGATATTGATGACGCCAGGGAATGCAACAGAGTATATGAGTTGATCAAACTTTATTTTATTTTATTTTATACAAAAATTACTTTATGATTTGGTCGCCTCGTTGACACAAATCGTTGCTAAATGTTTTTGTCAAAGTGATCGCCTAGTTGATCAACTTTTATTCAATGGGTATGCACTGCTACCCCGTTGCGGAAAACCAACTCCTAGTTTTCCAATAAATTGTTTTATTCGCCAAGGTGGCTACGCAATGATTGTCAAGTTAATCAATTGCGATGTTTTTAGTCGGGACCCCAGATTGATGTGAAATGTTCATCATTTTGTGCCCTCGCTTAGGATTGTTCTGTGTCCAAAGCGTGCAAAGAAAGTAGTCGCCTAGTTGACCAGTTTCCTTGTTGTTGAGAGATTGGTCGCCTGAGTTGACCAAATATTCTCGCTTGATGACGGTTTCACCAAGTCTGTTACTCTTTCAACTTGGAGCCGCCAATGTCGGGGTCACCAAAATGTGCAATGAAAGACGTTAGTATTTCTTGAATTTATTAAATGTTTATTTATTTATATGTAAATGGGCACTATCACATAAACCAGTGACTAAAAGTTGTCGCAACCAACACATAAATTGGGTGGACTTCGGAGTGAGATTACAATTGGTATCTGATCTTACTAAGAATAATGCTTTTCTTTTATAGTAAAAATAGAGAGCTCACCAGTGCATAGTTCGACATAGTGTTAGGTCAGCAAAATATGTCTTTATTGATAATAGCTAACCATAGCAGCTTAATTAACTAGGTCTTTATTGTTAACTGCTGACCATATCAGATCTACTTATGACTAATGAGCCATCGATATCTACATATAATCGGGTAACATACTTACAGCTGTGTTCACGAAAATAGCAGTGCCCCTAAGCTTTGACTTTAAAGTTGATAAATCATATTAAAAAGTCCAAAAATGCACCAATCTTTTATAAATTCATAATCCATATTTATTTATAATAATATTAGTACTATTTTGGACTGAACAAAGAGTCCCATATTTTCAGAAATGAGCAAGATACTGAAGGAAGGGCATTTTGAGCTGTTCATTAAAATAGCAGTGACAACTAAGAATTAAAATCGGTCGATTCCAAATTATTTGAAACTTTAAATTCAGGTCACCTTTGGTTCTTAGGACTTAATACTTAGTCCTGAACCAATTATTGGCAAAACCCGGTTGGCACCTGCGCCGCACCGACTCCAGCAATGCTGAACTGGGATCTGTAGCCATTTTTTATGGATAACTTCCCAATGCTAAGCTTTATTGGACGGTTTTTTATTTGTGACGCTTCTCTAAATATTTCCCCATACATATTTAATGGGTTACCAATCCGACGACTGAGCTGGCCCTGGCATAACATCGTTTCTTTCGAATTGAAAATCAAATTTTTTGAGCTTGCTCCTAGGTTTTGGGTCGTTAGACCGGTGATATGTCCATTTTGTGAGCAGATTCCATATAATATAGGAGAGCTTAACCTTCCTTATGATGTCCACGTAGATATTTCGATTCATATTTTCATGAATCTTATGAATTGGACCAAGTTTATAAAAAAAACAAGTCCAAATCATGCCGGGATTGCTTAACCGTTTTAGCGTGTCGTTTGGGTGGAATTCGGTATATTCTGGGCGACGTATATACTGTTTGGACCTGCACAACCAAACAGGACTACTTTAAGGACGTTTGGCCGAGAATATTACGCTACTTTGCAATATGAAGATTCATATGGTGTTTTGTCAAAGTACAAACGTGATTTACAGGCTTCAAAGTCAAGATTGGGACTTTCCTTCGACTTGGCGATATTAGCTCTTGTTCTAGGATTCTACACCGATAACTGACACTCCTTACCGACACGTTTAGATCATGTTTGACGAAATTAGAAGATGTTAACTGATTGAATCTGCTGTATAGAACAATGTGCCAGTCATCTGAAGCCGTTTGTGCACGTTTTACGCCACTTTTTTCGGGTTTTTTTTGTAGTCTAGGGCAGCAGAGAACATCTTTGCAGAACATCCAACTAAAATTTTGAAATTTTTTAAAACTTTTACCTTGATTTTAAAGGTTTTGGATCCATTCCGTGTTCTCAGCATAGCAATGCGTTCCTTTTCCGCCTACCATGAAATTTTTAGCGTTAGTTGACGCAAATAATAGTACACCATAATTATCTAATGAATTACACTTACTACTGACAGATTTGTAAACTTTTAATTTGTTTTTTCCGCAACTAAGCGAAACACTGCTATTTTTGTGAACAGCCAAATTTGTAAGGTTAGGAACAAAAATGTGAAAAACAACTTAAAAGTTAGTAAAATTAAAAAAATTAATTTTCCTATGCCTACATACCATTTTACAAAATCGAAGTCAAAAAACTGAATGTATAAAAAGGAATATGTGAAAAATTTTTGAATCTTTGTTAGCATCTACTGCACTGCTATTTTCGTGAACACAGCTGTATATTGACATACATTTCCATTTCTTCTATTTTATATAATCTAAACACCTTTTCTTAATAACTTCTTTATTTTCTGACCTATTGTCATGAAATTCAATATTGGTGAGTTAATTACACATATGTTTATATGTCGTTTGACTGTGCCATATTTGATCAAGATCGGGTGACTATATCATATAGCTCCCATAGGAACGATCTTTCGAAAACAGTGACTTTGGTCAATAACTTCGTTACTTTTGACGCGATTGCTTTTAAATTAAATATTTGTTAGTTTAATATATCTGTTAATGACTGTGCCAAATTTGATAAGGATCGGGTAACTATATCATATAGCTCCCATAGGAACGATCGGTGGAAAACAGTGACTTTGATCAATATCTAGCCCTTTTAGCTTAAACGTTTTTCCACTTTGATGGCTATAGGTAAGGAAAAAGTTACCAAAAAAGTTGCAAGGGTATAAAAACTTTGACGCGGTCCAAGTTAGCCCCGGCCCTCTTTTTTTTTTTTTTTTTTAACGTTTAATATATATTTGTTGAATCTACTCTTAAATTAGAGCCTAACAACAAGTTTGAGATATTTTTCTTAGACTAGTACTTAAGATAAATCCTGGGGATATTGCAGGCGGCCCTAATCACTTGTTATTGGGTTGGTCTGTCATTTCTTTTAAGTCGAGTTCAATTATTAGTTTGCGTAAGGGAATTGGCCAGAACATTTGGGTGTGCATCTAGTTTCGTTGTATACTTAAGTTGTTGACTACCTATTTCAGATTTTACGCTACGTATATTTAGATCATTTTGAATGTTGTCGTTTCGTATATACCACGGGGCCACCGTGATTGATCTTAAAATCTTCGACTGCGCTCTTTGTATAATATCGACATTGCTGATACTTGCATTTCCCCATAGTACGGCTCCGTAAGTCCGTCCAAATGGGTTTCAGTACGGAGTTGTATAGGAGGACTTTATACTCCAGACGTAGATGGGACCGAGCATTGATGATCCAACGTAGGCTACTCGCTTTCAGTTTAAGCTGTGACTTTTTTGCTTCGATTTGCTTGCGCCAAGTTAGTCTTCTGTCTAGGTGGATGCCAAGGTAAGTGAGATCATCGGCTTGAAGAACTGGAACGTTGTTTAGCATTAGAGCTGGACCGTTTCTTCTGTTAAGCGTAAATATAACATGTTTGCATTTCTGCTCGTTGACCCGGATACGCCAGGTTGCTAGCCATTCCTCTACCACCTTGAGGTGGTAATATTGCAGAGGCTTGTATTTGGCATTTGGATCTGCTGAGGATTGCCGTGTCATCGGCAAAAGTGGACGTTGTAAGTCCTAGACTCGTTGGTAAGTCTGCAGTGTACAGCAGGTAGAGCAATGGGCCGAGTACACTGCCTTGCGGTACACCAGCTTTCATTTCAAAATCAGCCGAGACGGAGCCATTACATATTACAGCGAATTTCCTATTGTAAAGGTAAGATTCCATGAGTTTGTGGGTGTACTGTGGCAGTTTTTGCCGGATTTTGAACATCAGACCCTCCAGCCAAACTCTACCGAAAGCCTGGGCAACGTCGAGAAAGACAGCTGCACAGTATTCTTTTAGTTCGAATGCTGTTCGTATTTCGGATGTTATGTGATTGACATGTTCAATTGTACCATGTTTTTTACGGAAGCCGAACTGGTGTGAAAGGATTGTGTTCTCCGATGCCAGAAATGAGTTTAGTCGGATCTGCAGGACCTTTTCAAAAAGCTTCGAAAGACATGGCAGCAAACTAATTGGCCTATAGGACGATGGCTGGGTTTTGTCCTTTCCCACTTTAGGAATCATGATGAGAGTGGGCTTTTTCCATGTTCTTGGGAAGAAGAGGAATGTGGAGTAGATACTTTTGCTGCAGCTCCCATCATCGACTCAAGTGCAGAGACGCACATATCAATGTCCTTTGCAGCATCCAGTTTTGGCGAACCGTCAATGTGGGCACTCATGTACATTTTAAATTTAAGCCAATTTGTTTTGTTGTTTGTAAGCCTATAAGGGCGATCAAGTACTTGAGGTCTTGTTAATAGTGTGAATAGCACTGCAGAGTGATCGGAAGTTAAATCTAGCAGTGTATCCGCAGTGATCCGATTACGCGAAATCCTCTAGGTTACTGCGAAATCAGTCAAGTCAGGCACTTTCTGTGGGTCTTTGGGCCAATAAGTAGGCCTACCCGGTGAGACGCAATCAATCTTATTGAGTGCGTTGACTGTTGTGTTCTATAACTGCTTGCCTTTAGGATTTAACAAGCGAGATCACCCGTGCGTATGATTGGCGTTATAGTCCCCTGCAATGAAGCCATCTCCGAGTGTGTTAAAGAAATCGGTAAATTTTTTTTTCAGAGATTGAGAAGCGTGTTGGGCAGTACAGGGCAACCAATGTAGTGTTGCCGCAGCTGGTTTGGACAGCTATAGCAGTTGCTTGTAGGTGCTGTGTTTCAAATCTGTTGAGGAACGAGTTTTTATATGGTTTTTGATTAGGATACCAGTCCCGCCATGAGCTTTTCCGTCTAGATGGTTTGGTGCGTAGAAGGCATATTTAGGTATTTGAAAATTATTATTTGATGTTAAATGTGTTTCCGAAATCAGCATGACGTCGATTTCACTTGAGGGAAGCCATTATTTACTATCGATAAGCTTCTGGGTAAGCAGGTTTTGATCAGTTTCTGCATGCAGTTTTGCATGAACGTCATAAAAGTGGCCATGTTTTGATTAAGTGAGATTGCTGGCCAAGCTCTGATGCGCTAGGTGGCGAATTCTGTAGATGGTGAAGCGACGGGGTCTCTTTCGCGGGCTCCGTCTGTCCAGTTCGGAGCACACTAGCGAAGGATAGTTTTTACACTGCGGTGGTTGGTGTCTCTTATGGGGCTCCTCTACGGTGATTCTTCTGTGCAATAGAAGCTGTAGGTTGTAGATCGGGCGAACTTCATTTGGCTTCAACCGCTTTGCATCTGGTTGGAGCTCGATTTTAAAGAGCGGCTGTGCGACTTTGTTCCTGTTGATGATGTTGACAACGGACTTGAGCGCAAGCCCTTTTTCGACCAACGCGTCTGCTATTTCTTTAGTAGGGACCGATGGCTCAATCCCCTTTAACGCAGCGTGGAGCCCTTTACTGCTTTTTAGTTGGTAGGTATAGAAGTTGATGTTAGCATTACGGAGGTACTTTTCGATGATGCGGAAATTGTCCTCAGTTTGGGTTTGACATTTAATTTCTTTAATGTTACTTCTATTGAGTGGGGTTACATCAAAGTTATTTGCCCCTTGCAGTTGGCTCCACGGATGTATAAAGGGGGTGGTCTAGCCGATTTAACTTTATCTACAGCGCCGGCTTGATCGTCTTGCTGATCGGCAAGAATTTTACTCGTTCATTTGGTTTGGTTATTTTCGGCATATTGCCACTTTTTTCTTTTGCGGGCTTAGCTTCCGCTTAGTTATTTTAATATATCTATCCATTCCAGTTTAGACAGAAGTCGTTGGGTTTACTATTGTGGCTGACTCTGGAGGACTTGTCGTTGACGGCTTGAGGCAGGTCAATACTTCGGCAGACGTTGCAGTAGTTGCTGTCAACGAGCTGACGGTGCTGGTCGATGCAATCGGTGACCCAGTTATCGATATTGATGGAGAAGCACAATGCTCTCTCCACGGTAAGTTGCTGTTGATTGCTGAGTGGCTGGCACTTTCGGTGTTATTGCTTACGTTAGCATTCAGTGGGGTCGGCGACACCACCGAAAAGTACGCGTTGTTTCGTTGGACCGAGAGTCGACGCTCACGTTGTTGTTGTACAATTAGTTCTTGTAGCTGTTGTTGGTGGGAATCGAGAGAGCTTGGGCCCGAATTGGTGGACATGGCTTTTGTAAAAATTACGCACTTTGTTGTTGCAACTTAGTATTTATTGCTATTAGAGCAATCTAATAGCAATATGATTGTAAATAGGCGTCTCTGAGGCGACTGAGAGCCCTACACAAATTTTTGAAAACGCGGTGATTTTTTTTACACTCAATTTTTGCGGAGTGCATTAAAAAACACGTCTGTACACGGCGGCAGTTGAATTGAATATGACGCAACTAATTCTGAAAGTAGATATTTATACCGTATACCTATAGGGTGAAATGGTATAGTAAAGTCACGAAAATGTATGTAACAAACAGAAGAAAGTTTTTCCGACCCAGTAAGGTATTTGAATTCTCGATCAGCATCAACCGCCTAGTCGATCTAGCCATGTCCGAACGTCCGTCCGTCTGTATGAACCAGTAGATCTCGGAGATTATAAGAGCTATAGCCACCAACTAACTTGTGCAATCAAATTTACAATTTAATAATCCAATCAAAATCGGAGTTGACCGTTGGCTGTTGGGCTCTAGGGTGCTCGTATGCTTGAGTGAGCAGATACTAAGATATGCTTGTAAAGCGCATGTGAACAGAATTTTTTAAGAATACGTAAATAAATTTAATATTATAAATTTGTTTTACTGCTGTATGGTATACCTAAGTCGGCGAGACGACTTACTTACTTCATTTTCGTTCTTTACGTTAGTATGTATATCTATATTTTCAGAACATTAATAAAATATGATGTAGTAAACTGTCGTTTTTCCCGTGCAATTCATATTATACAAATTTAAAAAAAAAATGCATTTATTTATTTGAGTATACTCGTGTCTTAACTTTTTTTGTTACAATTTTTTAAATTATTTTATTTTTAGGATGGATGCACCATTGCGTCGAATGCCTAGGAGAAAAAAAGGATCGAGAGACTAGCGCTTTATTTTTACTACAAAAGTCAATTGAAGCGGAGCCTAAAAGTGGGCAATCTTTATATCTATTAGGAAGGTGTTATGCCGGAATTAACAAAGTTCATGATGCATTTTTGGCATATCGGAACTCTGTAGAAAAAAGTGAAGGAAACGCTGATACTTGGTGTTCAATTGGGTAAGACTTTTGTGTATTGTGCTTAAAAATTTAATTTTAAAATTGTGCTTAACAGCTGCCCTTAATATTTTTTTAAACGTCTAACCACTAACAAAGATTTCATTTTTTAAATAATAAACTTAAAATTTGTTAGATTTTAATTTAAAATTTACGTCGATTATCTCACATCAGATAAAACCGATTTTCTCAAAGACTATACTAGCTATAGACACTAATGTGTACTGGCTTAGAACACGCGCAGATTTTGTTTTTTTCAAAATATTACCACGCCCACTTCCGCCCCCGAAAATTAAAACTGATTTTCTTAAAAGCTCGAAAGCAAACAATGAAATGGTATGTAGATTTGTTTAGTATGCGTGCAGATTATTAATATTTAATGTTAAAATCATCGTACGAGAAACATGGAAAATATACGTATAGACGAGTTTTACTAGACGGTCTATAAGGGCGGAGTAGGCCGTAGGCGCTAGAGTGTTCGTGTGTTTTTGTAAGGGTGAGCGAGATAGCACTAAGAATGAAAATCTGTCGATTCCAAATTATTTGAAACTTTAAATTCAGGTCACCTTTGGTTCTTAGGACTTAATACTTAGTCCTGAACCAATTATTGGCAAAACCCGGTTGGCACCTGCGCCGCACCGACTCCAGCAATGCTGAACTGTTGGAACTATTGGACGGTTTTTTATTTGTGACGCTTCTCTGAATATTTCCCCATACATATTTAATGGGTTACCAATCCGACGACTGAGCTGGCCCTGGCATAACATCGTTTCTTTCGAATTGAAAATCAAATTTTTTGAGCTTGCTCCTAGGTTTTGGGTCGTTAGACCCAAGACCCATTGATCAGTTTAGGAGAAAGAGTATGTCAAATACGAGACATTCACATAAGGAACGCATTCATCAATTAGAGAATCAAGAGCAGTGTAGAAAAAATACACTGCACAATCTATATCACAGCACTCAAATAGAAATGACCAATGAAAAGAGGAAATAATGTTGTTAAGAAGGTTGAAATTTGTTTAGAGATTTGAGAGAATCTGGTAGATACTCTAAAACGAAATATGAAAGGCATCTGTGAAACACAATCTGTTGTTTATATTTACAAAAATTAATTTTCATTGTGTTCTTTAAAAGGGTTCTGTATCAACAACAAAACCAACCTACAGATGCACTTCAAGCTTACATATGTGCAGTTCAATTGGACAAAGAACATAAGGCAGCCTGGACAAATTTGGGAATTCTTTATGAAAGCTGTGGTCAACTACGGGATGCGTACGCCTGCTACCTAAATGCAACTAAAAAATACTCAAATCAGGTATGAAAAGAAAAATGAATTGGCAATTAAACAAAGTTGTTGGGATCTTATCCTTATGTCGGAAAATGAAAAGCTATTATATGCCCTGGATTTAATTTTGTTAGCCATATATAGGAATGCAGCAAAACTGTCATTAAATAAGGCCCGGTAATGCTGAGGCATTGAAATTAACTACTAACTTTACGAAGAAACAAATTTTTTTGCACTGTCGTTTATTCTACTGATTCAATGAAGAATATAATTGATTAGTATTATTTGTGTATGGAACGCAAGGTGTTTAGTCCGTAGTGGCGCAGGATTTTTGGAATGTGAGTTTTTGGCATAAGCAGTTCGTAGGCTTCCGGCCGCCTCATGCAGCGAGTTTCAGAATGGGAGTCCATGTACCTTCGTGTCGAAGTCATGAAAGCTGGGCAATTACATAGGTGTAACTCCAAAGTCTCTATGGCTTCTTGGCATTTCTTGCATGTGTCGATTTGAGAATTGCTAGTTTGTAGGGCAGTAGGCCTGTGAGCATTTTACAATTGGTTTGTTGCATCCATAGAATCTGCGTCGACGATTTCTGTCTGCGCGTGCTGCACGTAATCCTTGTTACGCGGCATCCTTGTTCACTAAACAATGCCGCTAGTGATATTGGAACATTTTGGAAGCTGTACATGGATAGACCGACGCCTTCTTTTGCCAGACGGTCTGCACTCATTTCCGTCAATGCCTTGGTGGCTAGATATCCAACAGATGCCCACGCTCTTGCTGCTTTATTTTAATTATTCTTATTTTACTTCTGCTTGGAAAATAGTCTTGGAATGACCGCATGTAGATCGCATGGATTAATTACGTCTTATATCTCTTACATCTTACGTCGACAGGTTTCGAAGATATATCGTCGACATATCATCCATATTTCGGAATGTTTGTAAAGGAGTTAAACCGCGAATGCAAGAGACAACATTCTTTGGAATGAGTTTGGTTATATTATATTCTCTAATTCTATTTTATAAAATCCGGAAATTAAGTCTATACAAGAGAGAGTTGGTCCACGATATAGTCCATTCTAGGTAATGGAAATGTATCTGCTACTAGTTGTTTATTAATTTTTTGATAATCAACTACCAATCTCAACCTTTTTTTATTGCAGCCAGGTAGCTACTTTTTAGGAACCAATAAAATTGGATTGAACTGAACTCAGACATCGATGGTTCAATGATATCATTACTGATCAATTTGTCCACTTGTTTATTGATTTCCTTTTCTTGGGTATGCGCTATTTTGTAATATTTGGTGTAGACTGGTGTTGTGACCTTGAGTCTTAATTTTTGTTTATAGAAGTTATTTGAGTAAATTTGTTCAGATTCTATTGCAAATACATTATCAAGTCCGGTAAATGGAGCGCTGGTTTTTTTTAATTAATTATGTGTTTTGACATATGTCAAAACATAGGAATATTCCTATTATTCCCTTGCAGAGGTTATTATAAAATTGGTCAGATGTTTGTAACGCACAGAAGGAGACGTTACCGACTCCATAAAGTATATATATTCTTTATCACCATGAGAAGCTAAGTCGATATAGCCATGTCCGTCTGTCCATCCGTGCGTCTGTGCAAATCAACTTCACGCCGCCATCTTAAGAGCTATCGGGATGAAACTTGATATTTGAGCTACCTATAGCCCGGGGCAGATATGTATGTATGAAAATTGTCAGGATCGGACCACTACATCATATAGTTAAAAAGAAACATTTTCATAAAAATTGGAGTATCCCCATGAAATTTACTAATATGATAGTTTTAGATATGAAACATCAGATCCCGAAATTTCAATCAGATCGGATAAATATAACACAAGTTACAGTCAATATAAATCGGCTTTACTACGTCATTGCTTGAAAACCACAGAGCAGCTAAGCACACGCATACACACACAGACGCAACGCTACGTAAACTGTATGTGTATGCGTGTCAATCGCAGCATGCAGAATGAGGAAGAAGAAAAAGAAATGGAAATAATATTTTGAAGATTTTGTCTATGCATTGATGAATTGATGATACTGACAAAGAGTTTGGTACATGTAAAAATATTATGGTCAAGGACTGCAAGGGTATATAAACTTCGGCACAGCCGAAGTTAGCTTCTTTGATATTTTAAATATTTACTTATAATATGTTAGGATTAGCTATTAAATATTAATAAATTATAAACTCAATACTGCAAAAACCTCTACACAACGTCTTGGCATTGAGTCAACCAGGTCTTGACAGCGTTTGACCGTCTCCAAGGTATTTACATAGACATGCTGATCTATAGTCGACTTGACGTACTATATTAGACCGACACCTTAATAATAAAAACAGTCCCATACCATGACACTGGATCCGCCATTTTTAATAGTCTTCAGGGTGTAGTTGGAGTTCTGTGGACGACAGACGTATACAGTTGCGAACTTAAAAATAGCACCACATACTGAGGTTATGTATTCAAAGGATTCTTGGCTTCAATTTAAGGCTCAAGGGACATATGAATACGTTTTTGAATGTTTCAATATTTACTACTCAAAAAATACCCGAAACTAAAAATAGCACCACTTGCAGTGTTTGCCATTACCCTCATATTTCGCAGAATTACATTGTAAAAAACACATGAATAACAGTCCGTGGATCGAAGTCAATTTTAAAAGCACTAGCACTAAAAAAAATCCAAAACATTTAAAGATAATAGGTCGGGGAAAACACTGCTCTGTGGAAAAGCGAAAACTCATCCAAAACCAGGTTTTTGAGAGATAATCGTATCGCTAGGTTTAAAAATCGGTTGGTAGTTCCAAGAAAATAATTCGAAGTGCGATCAAATTCAAACAGAAGTCTGAAACTCGCATACGAAAGCCACAACTGAAGGAGCAAGAAGTCGGTTGCTTAATCCGAGAAAACAATAGGGATTCTTTTAAGGCTGCACGCGATCTGGAAAAGGAATTGAACATCTCGACTAGCGACGAAATAGTTCGCAAGTACTTTCGAAAGAGCAATTTATAAGCCTGAACCCCCTGAAAGCTTTCACTTTTGAATGCGAGACATATTGGCAAACGGCTTAAGTTTGACAAAAATCATTAGAATGTGTATGCGCCTGTCCAAAAGTAGAGACACGAGCTATGGACTGATGAAAGTAAAGTTGTCGTGTATGGTGGAAAGGGCTCTAGAGTATACGTCTGGCGTCCACATAACTCCAAATGCACCCTGAAGACTGTTAAACATGGCGAATCCAGTGTCATGATATGGGACTGTTTTTATTATTAAGGTGTCGGTCTAATATAGTGCGTAAAGTCGTCTATGGATCAGCATGTTTATGTAATTACCTTGGAGACGGTGATGCTACCATAGGCTGAGGATAATATGCCACTTATATGGGTCTTTCAACAGGACAACGACCCAAAGCACACCAGTAAGAAAGCGAGGCAGTGGTTCTCAGAGACTTCTCTAAATGTAATAGAGTGTTCGGCACGGTCACCAGGCCTAACCCCTATTAAAAATCTGTGGTCTGACATTAAAAAGCAGTTGCTGTTGCCAAACCAACAAAAATAAGACGTTTCGGGAGGAGTCCTGGAAGAAAATACGGGTCAAACGCTGTCAAGACCTGGTTAACTCAATGCTAAGACGTTGTGTAGCGGATTTTGACACTAAGGGCAACGGAACGAAGTGTTGAGTTTTTAATTTATTAATATTTTTAATAGCTAATCATAACATATTGATGAATTTTGTTTTTTTCTTTTTTTTTTTTTTTTCATTTTAACTAAATATTTAAAAAGTGGTGCTTTCGGGTATTTTTTGAGTATTTTAAGAAAATCTCTGAAAAACTTGGACTTAAATGGACCGGGGTAGGCATATGTCTTTTAAGAAGAGTATTCAGATCAGAAACCTTATGGATGAGGGCAAAACTTACATAGAAGTCTGTGAAATTTTTAAGTGCTCCCCAACTCGTTTGCATCTGCTGTGGAGATCCAGGAAGAGCCTAAAGTGCCGGCCAGTGTTTGGGCAGTGCGGTGAGCGTTACCTCAAAATAACTTGAACGCTCGCAGCCCTCGGAAAAATCCGCTTCTCCCACAGAAGACCATAAACGGATGGATTGAATGCTCAAAATTTCACATAAAATGGCCTGTGGAGAAATGGCGCAACATTCTGTGGTCAGATGAGTCAAATATTGTGATGTTTGGAGAGGGGGGATCTAGGCTGTATATTCGTCGACAGAAAAACACGGAGTACCGTCCACAGTACACCACCAAGACTATTAAACATGGCAGATGAAGTGTGTTGGTGTTAGGCTATTTTTTCTAATACCGTGTTGGTCTTATATGCTGCATAGAAGGCATAATGTGTACGTTAAAATTATTGAAGAAAATTCTAATGGAAAATCGTTAGATCTTATTTTTGTATTGGATTTCTAGGATCGAACCATTTGTTCTTCCAGAAGACAAATCTCATCCTACATTAAATTTAAAAATTGATCTGCCCTTGCTTTCACCATTACTTGGTTCAAATGAGTTACCTCTAACTAGGTGCTTTCGTAAGACTGACTTTGTCAGCCTTAATGAAAACATTACTACTACCGATTGGTCTTATCTGTACACTTGTAGAGATATGAACTCAGCTGTTCGTTTTTTCTATGATACTCTGAATTCACTCTTTGATATTTGTGTGCCTCTTGGTAGGCTGGAGCGGCTTAACAAACCTCCCTGGTTCTCTCGAGAGTTATCCAATTTGAAAAATGTGAAGACTCGATATTATATTATATATTTCAAAAAACACGTCGTTCATTAGATTAACCTCTGTATACAGTCGCTCGTTCAAAATTCATGATGCTTAATACACAATGCTATAAGAATTATCTTCAGCGGTGTAAGCTTCAGTTTTCGTCTGACACTAAACAATTTTATAATTTTGTTAATTTTAAACGTAAGACCTCTGTGCACCCATTTTTTTGTCTTTTCAAAATAAAAGAGCGAGCACTGATCAGGCAATTGCCGATATGTTTGCGAGTTTATTCAAAACAACTTATTCCTCAACGGAATATCGAGCAAGTCCCTATCCTTATCATTTAAAAAAGGCTAATTGCATTTTCAATCCAGTGATTGATGAAGGTTCTATTCTTAGCGAACTTAAATTAGTTAAACCCGTTTATTCTCCGGGGCCAGATGGTCTACCTGGATGGGTACTCAGGTTCTGTGCAAACGCATTATGTAAACCCATTTTAAAATTGTTTCTGTTATCGTTCGAATCTTCCTCTTTTCCATTTATTTGGAAGGAGTCGTATATCATTCCTCTGCATAAAAATGGCAAAAAGTCCGAAGCCTCTAACTATAGGGGTATCTCAAAATTGTCCGCTATTCCGAAAGCTTTTGAGAAAATTATAACTTCTCAATTGCAACATTTTATTTAGTAAAGCGTAAAAAATTAAATTGGTTTTTGGGTAGATGTAGTTGTCCTTCTGCTCCCTGCTTGCTGCAGTTGTAATTTATATAATTTGTTACTGTTGCTGCTTCAAAATAGTTGATGTGGTGCATACTGTTATTTGTTTTTAATACCCTTGCAGAGGGTATTATAAAATTGGTCAGATGTTTGTAATGCACAGAAGGAAACGTTTCCGCAAGGGGGAAGAAGAAGACTTTGAAGGTTTTGTCTGATGAATTGAATCGATGAATTGCGTTACAGAAGAAGAATTTTGAATGTATAATAATATTATTGCCAATGACTGCAAGAGTATTTAAACTTCGGCATATCCGAAGTTAGCTTCTTTGATTTTTTTTTTTTTTTCATATTTTCCTTTTTAGTCCCGCTGTCTCTTATTTAATTTTGCTATCATCGGCTTGGCCGAACATTTTCCATTCTATCCGGTTCTTAGTTAACGATAGATATGTATTGATTTTATTTTTCAGAGTACTTGTACAGATGAAAGATTATGTATTAAGAATGACAGATTGACAAAAGGATTATTGCAGAGGGTAAAGTTTCTCCAAACTCAATTGGGACAAGCACCTCTGCCCAGTATAACATCAAAACGAAGACAGCTCTGTTCCATAGAAGAAGCTTGGAATCTTCCTATTTCATTAGAAATGAATTCACGGCAGCAACAACAGCAATCTCTACAAATGCATTCAAAACAGTATACGAAGAACACACCTTTGCAGGTAATCACTTTTTTATTTATTACAGTTCCACCAAAACACTGGCATCCATGCCAAATGTCGTAGCAACCATGTGCTCTTTCTAGTGTTATAAGTTGTATGGGGAAAAAAATATAATTATTTTTTTAAGTTCCGGTAATTTTTTTTTGCCTTTTAGCTTAATAAAAATCTCAAATTTGGGGCCGATCGGATAATGTTTAATGGGTGCGGAACTGACTTAAAGTTTTCAGTGTGATGCTGCCATATAAGCGTACAAAGCACCATACATATATCATAAGAGGGAGCGAGATAGCATGCTAAGAAATTTAATTTAAGTACATTGTTAACACTATTGATGTTATTTTATAAAAATAAAAAAGAATAGAATCAAATGTTTCTTAACCCTACTTCCTTGTTTAAAAACCCCCTTAGTTCCTTGTTAGGGTCATAAATATTACTTTTTAATTAAATTAACAAAAATTGGTATATACTCTTATTAGTCGTGATTTTATTATGTTTTAGTTATTGCCTTCACAATCAGTGCACGAATTGTAGCGTTTGTGATGATTAGAACAACAAGCCTTTTGGCAAGAACAGCAAAAGTTCCTTTACTTATTTCCGTCTGCGTTGTAAGGACATAATTCACATCAAGCACTTATTTTCGGGTTGGTCATAATAGGGTCCATTGCTGATCGTTTTTGGCAGTTAATTTTGAGTATTCTTGACGAGAGCAATAGGATTTTCAGCGTAAGGCCTTTTTTCTCGTCCAAGAAAAAGCGATTGACCTGCTTATATGTCACGTTTTCAAATACTTTTGCCCACATATTACAACAGCGGACACAGACTTTATGTTGATATCAATATATATTGATACATATATATGTACAGCTGTGTTCAAAAATATAGTAGCGCATAACCTTAGAACATTAATATTAATTTTTCGACATGTTAAATATTAAAAATTAAATTTTTGTTTCATATTTTTCAAATAGGATATAAAGATGAGAATAGTAATTAAATTTGTGTTGTTTTACATTGGTTTTTATAATTTTTTAATGACTTGTGAAATACACCAAAAAGTGCCTGTTCATAATTATAGTAGTGGTTACAAAGAAGGCAAAAAAAAAAAAACAGTTTAATTAAATTCAAAAGTAATTTCTTACTTAATAATTTCTAATACTTTGTTGTATTGCTTTTTTTTTTTAATACCGGCATTACATCGGCGGATCATCGACTCGATAAGGTCCTGACAACGCTTTTAGAGGATTTGCGACCATGCTTCCTAAGCTATTTGCCAAAGCTCAGCTTTTTTTGGTGGATTTGATGTTGCCACAACCCGCATAACATCTCCCCATAAGTCCTCGATCAGATTAAGATCTGGGGACTTAGGTGCCCATAGCATAACATCGATCTTTTTTCGCAAGCAAGCTTTCTGGTATGTTTTGGATCGTTATCCTGTTGAAATGTACATAAATGGTAAATGCGCTAATACCGGATACCTATATGAAAATAGGTCATTCGGCACGTTTGCAGGAGAATATACCAATCATTTGGTCACAAGTGTCAACACCTTCTTATTTTATTGTTGTATCATGATTATGATCGGTTTTTTATTATCTTCAACACTGACGTCCTTCATATGGTGCTGTGTGGGAAACCCGGTTCAACTTATTTGTGTCTATTTGCCTATCGATTTGAATTGATAGATTTCTATAACTCAGTTGTTTGGAGGTCGGTTCTGTATGCTAATAAACTTTCCCATCTTTGGAGACCAAGTCTGGATTATCCTTACATTTGTGCTCGATTTGTGACTCTCCCAAGTTTTAATTGAAGACAACAATGAGCTCCCAACTAAAACCTATTTCTTCAATTTTATCAGAATCGTAAGGTTCAAGTTCATTCAAACATTAAGTTCACTGTGGACTTAATTTTTCGCAACAGTTTTACATCTGAATTCCATGAGACTACTAAGCTAAATTAATGATTGTCTTCTTTCGCACACAAAAAAACGAATTATTTGAAGTCATATGTTATAAAACATCAAAGCTTTTTATGCGAACATTTGTATTAAGATTGGATTTTCATGCGGGGTCAAATGTAACTTTTCATTTTTTGACGTTCAGGAAAACCAGATATCCAAAATAGATTTACGAAAATATCGAAAACAAGGTATCTCGAACTAAAATAAATTTATTTGAATCAAGCATTATTAAAAAAAATATGAAAAAAACCAAAAAAAAAAAAGGGTTAAAAATGATACTGTAAGGAAGTAAAGTTAATTAATGGGTTTACCTTAAATTTTTATACCATACACCATAGGGTGAAATGGTATATTAAAGTCGCCAAAATGTTTGTAACAGGCAGAAGGAAGCTTTTCCGACCTTATAAAGTATATATATTCTTGATCAGCGTCGACAGCCGAGACGATCTACCTATGTCCGTCCGTCCGCCCGTATGAACACCTAGATCTCGGAGACTATAGGAGGCAGAGTCACCAAATTTGGTATGTAGTCTCGTGTACTATGTACAGTTTAGTTATCGAGTTTGTTTCAAATCTTTGCCACGCCCCTTTACGCGCACGTAATTTGAAAAATCTCGATTATCTCCCGTATTTATTTTTACCTTGTGCAATTAAATTTGGCACACTTAAATTTGATACTAATATCCAGCAAAATAGCAAATTTCATCAGAATCGGACTAAAAATAGCCAAGTTATGTGTATAAACGTTTTTCCATATGGCCAGAGTTAGCCGTTCCCTGGTGTGGGCGCTAGAGTGCTGATATGCTTGGGTGAGCGAGAACTGAAATATGCTTGTAAAAAGCATGTGAACAGAATTTTTTAAGAATATATAAATGAATTTGTTATTAAAAATTTGTTTTACTAGTGTACGGTATACCTTAGTCGGCGGGACGACTCACTTACTTCATTTTTAATATTGTTTCCGCCTCTTCTGATCAATCTATTTCTAATTTATTTGCTAACTTCTTCTCGACTACGTACATATCTACTACGTACAACTCTAGTCAGATATATCCATATCCTATAACGAAATCCAACTGCATTCTTAATCGTGTTATAACGGAAAGTTCGGTAGCTAAGGAATTAATGACGATTAAGCCGGTATACTCACCGGACCCAGACGGCCCATTACTATTCACCATTTTTATTAATGATCTCCCCACTGTTCTTTTAAATTCCAGTGTTCTTATGCTAATCGCATCGTAGACTCTCTTTCATGCCATACCCTGCAGGCTGACCTGAATGCCTTTCAGGGGTGGTGTAGGGCTAACATGTTATCGCTTAACTATTCTAAGTGCAAAATGATGTCTTTTTATATAGGTTCTCAAGTTACTTTTTAAATAATTTCCCGTTAGAAAGAATTAATAATAATAATTAATTCTTTGGTTGTAAAAGATTTGGGGATCTTAATAGGCCACAAACTTAGTTTTAATCAGCATATCGACTACTGTCCGATCCATATTGGAGTATGGATCTTGTATTTGGTCTCCTCAATATGAGTTTGATCAAAAATTAGAATCTGGACAAAAACAGTTTTTACTTTTTGCCTTTCGTGATTTCCGCTGGGATCCAACTGTACAACTTCCATCTTATTCTAGTCGACTTTAGTTAATGAACCTACCTTCTTTAACTAATCGTAGAATTATGCTTGGTGTAACTTTTCGTTACAAACTTTTGAATGGTGAGATTGACTCTTCCGAGTTGTTGAACCAAATTAACATTTCTGTTCCATCTAGAAGACCCGCAATTTTACACCGATTATACTTCCTACTTGCACAACAAACTTTGCTCTGCATGAGCAGAGCTTTCGGCTTGGTATATTTGCTACGTACATATTTACAAATTGATATATTTACTTACTTATATTTATAATAGGTGGTATATTTGTGTGAGATTAAGGAATTGGATTATTTGGGATGTATTTTCTGGAGTGGGACTTGAAATGATGGAAAGGGGGCAGGTATTTTTGAAAATTTGGTTCCTAAGGTGTAAGGTTGCTGGACAATCTTTAAAGATGTGTGTATTTGTTGATTTTTGCGACCTTTTGATTGTTAGTTGTATGTTTTGCCGGCTCGAGGTCAAATTATTTTTAAAAACAGTTTGTTCTTATATTCTTCTCCGATATATTTCGACCACTCATCGGTGGTTGTCTTCAGGGCAATTATTTTTACACGTCCGCACACTGTGACGTGGAGCTTCAAACAGAGGTGTGTAATATTGAGGTCACTTGAACATAATTGGTTTGGGCATGGGATGATGTTGTTGGGGTCGATATATATTTGTTGTGAGACAACCATCAATGTTATTCCTAAGTTGTTGAACATTTTTGCTTCTAAGAAATTTGTTTATGTCTGTATTATTGAAGTTGGGGGTGCAATGTAACGGACTAAAAATTGTAGATTTGGCTACCGAGTCAGCAAGTTCGTTCCCTTCAATGCCACAATGGCTAGGAATCCAAAGAAGCTGTATTTTGGGTGCAGTTGTTGTTGTTAATGTTCCCGATAGATTTTACAGATGAGAGAGAATCAGAGCAAATTATAAGTTACCTTTACTACATTGAATTAGTTTTATTGCGTCTAGAATGGCTATGGTTTCGGCTGATAGTATTGATGTGAAGTGCGGTAGTATGCCTCTTTTTAAGGTTTCCTTTTCGGTGGTGATGGCATAGGTAGTGATGTTGTGTTGCAACGGGCCGACTGTATATATAAATGCGTGCTTGTTGTATTTAGCCTTGGGATCGAGGAAGTGCCGTTTATAAATATTCGTCGGTGTATTGGGCTTGCATAACAGTATGATTTTTGTAGTGTCGATGTTATTTTTACTTTTGTTACTACGCTTGATATGGAATTGAACTGTTTAGTAGTGTTTTGTATGTTTTAGATGTAATGAGGTTTTGTCTGTTGTTCTATTGTGGGTATATTTGATTCAAAAATTAATTTTGATATAGGTGTTGATCGTAGGTAAATATTGCATAGTCTAATTTAGATATTTTAGGATGGTTAGTTAAAAACGTCCGATCACTTCAATTGTCACAGAATGTCTCTTTATTTCGTTTATCTCGTGGTTCAAGATTATCTCTCTCTTTGTGAGAGAGAGCTTTATCTTCAGATCTATGTATTGCACAATGGGTGTTATTGGAGTTTATCATCATACTTATACTTAGCTAAAATATTACTACAATATCAAGATAGATTTTATTATGTTGATCAGTGGGGAATTGGGGACATTTTATGATATTGAGTTTGTTGTTCCATCTGTATTTGTTGTTAATTGTTAATCCGAAGATTTTAAAATCAAAGACTAGGAAAATTTGGATGTGGTTGCATGATATGCTGCAAACGCAGTTTTGTTTTCGGTAAATATGAAGATCTTGGCATTTTTCTAGTGATAATACTGCTCCTGAGTATAAGCACCATTTCTGAACATTTAAGAAAAGGGTGTCCAGGTTTGTTTTTTTTTGTTTTTGTTTATTTAGTGGGATACTTAAGAAGAAATCATCTGCATAGGCACTGAATTCTATTTTTTGCACACTGATGGTGTTTGCAAGTTTATTGTAAGCAATAAGGAAAAGAATGACCTAAATTGGTGATCCTTGGAGAATGCCGTTAAAAAGTGGGTAAGGGCAACTAATTACGTTCTTAATTTTGATTTGAATTTTTCTCTTAGACATAAAGTTACGGACGAAGTTAATGATTTTTTGGTCTACTTTTCAGTTGATTAGCTGACTAATGCACTCCTACTCTATCGAAAGCCTTTGAGTTAGGATTAAGGATAGGGATGATTAGGCTAGGTTTGCAAGATTAATGAACAAAGTTGTTGAAAATATTGTTAAAAGGTCTGTGATTCTAGTTTTAACTGAGTAAGAGGTGTTTTAAATCATAATGTATACGGTTTACGCCCGGCGTTGTTTCTTTGAGGGAGTGTAGTGCAGATTTTAGTTATATCTGTGTAATATCTGATTCAATTGTTTCTGGTGAAGGGATAGGTGTGTAGTTTATTGGTTTTTCTGAATATTTTTTCGTGTAAAGTTTACGTTAAAGCTTTTGTCTTTCGATTGGTTGGACCAATGTCGGGCGAAGAGGTGGGCTATAGAGGTTGTATCTGTCGTTAGGATGTTTGTGGTGTCTGCGATGAAGTGAATATTTTTCATAAGTCCACAAAATCGACGTACCTATGTTAGACTACATTTTGTCGGGGGGCGTGTTCCCTTGCTCTTTCCCTTCGAAAGAGCGCCATGGCTCGTTTGTATTTTAACATATTGCCGACATTGCTATAGCATATAAATTCCTGCCAAGTTTTGAATTTCTGTGCCCGAAGCTCACTCAAGGTTTTGTTCCACCAAGGAGTGTTCTTGCTGAAATGCTGTGGGCATGTTTGTGGTATGGTGTGATGGGAAATCTTGAAAAATTATTTTTTTAATGCTTGCTGAATCTTTATTGATGATTGTGCTTTTAGGAATGTGCTGGTTTGTACTGTCAGTAAGATCAGTAAATAATGTCCAGGCAGCTTCTTTTATTTTGAAAAATGGTCAAGAAAAATTTGTTGATTGTTGTTCTGAGAATAAAGAGATTAGGATTGGAAAATGATCGCTCCGATTGTTTTACAGTTCGTAAAAGGAGTGAGTTTTAGAGAGCAAAGAGATTAGTCTATGATTCTGCCTCTTCTGTTATCTTGAGGTGATCCCCAGCTGTGATGCTAGCTGTTGAAGTCACCTAGGATAATTTGGATGGTGTTTGGTGTTTCCATTTTGTCATGTAGGCATTTAAGTGAAAAGGTCTTATTAGGAGGGATATATCTTGATGAAATATGATATGATTTCTACGGCAAGTGTTTCAAAATGGGTTGGTTTATTTAAGTGTGCTGGATGGATTTGTGGATCAATATGGCTACACATCCAAAACGGCTATGAGCTAAATTCGTATAAATTTGGTAGTTTATTGGGACGGGAATTGGGATGTGAGTGTTGTAGTGGTGTGTTTCTTGGAGGTATACAATTAGTGGGGAATATTTTTTAATTATAATACATACATAGTTCATAATAGTTGTTTAAGTGTTAAACTTGTGTTTAAACTTTAAATTATTTAGAATATAGCTAGATGTGTTTTTATTTAAATATATTCGCTATCGCTGTTGTTTGGTCATTGTTTCTTGTTGGAGGGTTTGGTTTTGCTTGTTAATTTGGAGGGTTTAAAGTTAGTGGATGTTGGTGGTGTTGATGGTTGATTTCGGGGTTGTTGCAGTTCATATAATTTTGTTGGTTTTGGCAAAGTTCTGGCAAATAGGGTCGAATGCGAACAGTTTCGTAGCCAATTTTAATTGACTCTGGCAGTGTGTGCGTTGCAAACGTTAGTGTGATAAGTCCAGTTTATATTAATGTTTTGGTCGTTGTTTGTGTTATTTGGTTGTCGTTTCATAATTTTACTTACTTCGCTTACGTTCTGTGCTTGTAGTTCTTGTGGGATTTCGGCTTCACTTATGTTACGCAGCTCATTGCAGTATATAACTCCTTTGGTAAAGTTAAGTGTTTTGTGTTCTGTTGCTGTAATTGTTTGTTTCCATGTTTGTCATTTGAGTAAGCTTAAGTAGTTTTAAAGCTTACAATTTTTTTTGGTTTTGATGAGAAAGCATCCTTCTCTTGTTTTTTTTACATGTTTCGACTTCTCCTCCGCACGTATAGTCTATGGTTTTTTTGATAATAAACGGTGATATGTTTTCGAATGAGTTGTTGTCGTTTCGTGTTAAGACAATATATTTTGGTTCGCCTAGCTTTGTGTTGCTGTATATTGAGTTTGGTGAACTTCGATCAGGTGGTTCTTCTATGATGTTTTAGGGCTAGTGCCCAGTGCACCTGTTAATGTTTATTGGTTTTTAAGGATTGTTGTTGTTGTTTTTTTTCTTCTTTTTTATTTGATGTTCTTTAGCAGCAAACACAAAGAATTTTTTTGAGAAAGTTAATCTAGGAAGGTTTGACATAATGCCGAGATCTTCTTTTGTCGTAAATGATATGGCCGAAGGGGAGTCAAATTTGTGCAGGAGTAATACAGAGTTCTCACAAACTACCAGAAAGAAAAGCCATTATTGCTTCAACTTGTTGAAGCTTTTTTTAAAAAAAAAACCCCACTGTAAAAAAGTGATCTAGTCAGTCATAATAATACAAATTTTAGTTAAAACCATTAAGTAAGAAACATTTGATTCTATTCTTTTTTTATTTTTATAAAATAACATCAATAGTGTTAACAATGTACTAATATTTAATTTCATAGCATGCTATCTCGCTCACTCTTATGATATTTGTATGGTGCTTTGTATCCTTATATGGGAGCATCACACTGAAAACTTAAGGTGAGTTCCGCGCCCATTAATCATTATCCGATCGACCCCAAATTTTTTTGAGTTTTTTTTTTAAACTAAAAGGAAAAAAATTGCCGACACTTGGTGAATTTCGAATTTTGGAAAATAAGAACACCCCTAATGAGCACTCTAACACCGCCCTTATGTAAAAACCAGAGGGCCGGGGCTAACTTCGACCGCGTCAAAGTTTGTATACCCTTGCAACTTTTTTGGTAACTCTTTCCTTACCTATAGCTATCAAAGTGGAAAAACGTTTTATCTAAAAAGGATAATGTTTGCGAAAGAACGGCCAACAGTCGTAGCATAGGAAATAACGAAGTTATTGGACAAAGTCACAGTTTTCCACCGATCGTTCCTATGGGAGCTATATGATATAGTTACCCGATCCTTATCAAATTTGGCACAGCCATTAACAGATATATTAAACTAACAAATATTTAATTTGAAAGCAATCGCGTCGAAAGTAACGAAGTTATTGACAAAAGTCACTGTTTTCGAAAGATGGTTCCTATGGGAGCTATATGATATAGTCACCCGATCTTGATCAAATTTGGCATAGTCGTTTATATGTGTAATTAACCAATATTAAATTTCACGACAATAGCTCAGAAAATAACGAAGTTATTAAGAAAAGTCACTGTTCGTGACTTTGCTGTTTGTATGGGAGCTATATGATATAATGGTCCGATCCGGCTGAATCCGAGATATACAACGCCTGCAGTATATACAAGCCTACATGCAAAATTTCAGCTCTGTAGCTCTTACGGTCTAGGAGGAGTTTGCGTTGATCCAGACGGACGGACGGACTCGTCTCGTCGTGCTGATCAAGAATATATATACTTTATATGGTCGGAGATGCATCCTTCGATGCGTTGCACACTTTTGACCAAAATTAATATACCCTTTTTGCAAGGGTATAAACATTTATACGTATAACTTGAATGATTCTAGTCCGGTTTGAATAAAATTTGGAATTCGGTTTTTTGCGATTGTAGTCTTGAACAAAAGCGCTTTTAATAATATCAGTTTTGAGTTGGATTGCTCTTAACTTATAGCTCCTTCTGTTAACCTACATGACTCTTCTACCATTTGATTTTGTAACTATTTAACTCTCTGGTCCAAAAACGTAAACTTTTAAGTTGGTTACCTATAAGATAAATGGTAAGCGAAATTGCAAGAAAAGCTAATTGTTACGGTTTTGCACTCGGTTGAACTTGGATTTGTCCGACCAGATAATATGTTTCTAGTCGGACGGAAAGCAGTGTTATTGGCATACCCCTAGCAACAAGCTGCAAAAACATCATCTGAAGTAAGCCGTTAAGTATGAAGGAGGGAATGTAAAAGTTTGGGGATGCTTTAATTGGTGGCATTTTGGACCTTTGCAAAAAATTTATGATATAACATTAAAAAAACATTATATAAATATTTTGCAAACCCATCTACCAAATTTTAATACTATTCACCCATACGGTGAAATGCGCAGATCTTGCTTTTTTGAAAATTGCCACGCCCACATCCGCCCCCAAAAATTAAATAAAACTCATTTCCTCGAAAACCATCAAAGCTTGAACCTCTAAATTTGATATGAAGGTGTGTTTGGTATGCGTGCAGATTAATAATAATAAACATTTTTGCCACGCCCACAATTTTTCGACTATCGAACCCAATTTCAGCACACTAATTAGCCTTTTGAACATCTACTAACCTACCAAATTTTAAAATCGGATTATAAACATGTAAGATACGGCGAAGTTGGCCGAAGGCTTGTGGCGGCGCTAGAGTGATCGTTTGTAGTTGTGAAAGTGAGCGAGAGCAAACTTCCATCTACCAAATTTTAATACTATTCACCCATACGGTGAAATGCGCAGATCTTGCTTTTTTGAAAATTGCCACGCCCACTTCCGCCCCCAAAAATTAAATAAAACTCATTTCCTCGAAAACCATCAAAGCTTGAACCTCTAAATTTGATATGAAGGTGTGTTTGGTATGCGTGCAGATTAATAATAATAAACATTTTTGCCACGCCCACAATTTTTCGACTATCGAACCCAATTTCAGCACACTAATTAGCCTTTTGAACATCTACTAACCTACCAAATTTTAAAATCGGATTATAAACATGTAAGATACGGCGAAGTTGGCCGAAGGCTTGTGGCGGCGCTAGAGTGATCGTTTGTAGTTGTGAAAGTGAGCGAGAGCGAGTGACACATGTAAAACGAATTTAATAGACCTGCATTTGGTGTTTGAAATTTAAAATATTTGTTAACCTGGTGGATGGTATACCGAAGTCGGCGAGACGACTTACTTATTGTGCCTATCCTTAAGAGGAAATCACTCTTAAACAAGATGGGAACCCGAAGCATATTGCCAAAATTGTGTATGTGTTTGTTTTTTTTTTTGTTTTCGAGAAAATTTTCCGGTTGCATATTTGTTTTTATATTATAGGTAAAATTAAATACATCTTTTTGGATTTTGTTCATTCCTTTGTACTTTATGTACTCGCAAAGTTAAAAGTTTCAACAATGAGAGAACTTTTACTCCCTACTGTATACGACAGTTCTAGCAAGCACAAAATCACTGCAACATTCAAGGAGAAGGCAAAAAGTGAAGGCATTGCCGCCTCTCTTTATGCCGGCCTCTCTGTTAATATGTACCCAAAAAAAAAAAGTAAATGAACTTGACGACGGCGACATTCACACAATGGCAACACGAGTCTATTTGTATGCGTTGCCGATCATAATTACCGATATTATTTGTACAACAACAATGTGAGCGTCGACTCTCGGTCCAACGCAACAACGCGTACTTTTCGGTGGTGTTGCCGACCCCACTGAATGCTACCGTAAGCAATAACATCGAAAATGCAAGGCACTCAGCAACCAACAGCAATTTACCGTGGAGAGAGCATTGTGCTTCTCCATCAATATCGATAAATGGGTCACCGATTGCACCGACCAGCAGCGTCAGCTCGTTGACAGCAACTACTGTAACGTCTGCCGAAGTATTGACCTGCCTTAAGCCGTCAACGCCAAGTCGCCTAAAGTCAGCAACAACAATAAACTCAACGCCTTCTGTCCAAACTGAAATGAGTAGATATATTTAAATAACCAAGCGGAAGCTAAAAAAAAGTGTCAATACGCCGAAAATAACCAAACCAAATGAACGAGTAAAATTCTTGCCGATCAGCAAGACGATCAAGCCGGCGCTGTAGATAAAGTTAAACCGTGGAGCCAACTGGAGCGCCCTGGTTTTGAAGCTGGTGGAAACAGTAGGGACAAACAAGTTTGTTGTAACCCCTTTCAATAGGGGAAACATAAAATAAATTAAATGTCAAACCCAAACTGAGGACAATTTCCGCATGATCGAAAAGTACCTCTGTAATGCTAATATCAACTTCTATACCTACCAACTAAAAAGTAGGAAAGGGCTTCAGGTTGCAACACAAGAAATAGCAGACGCATTGGCCGAGAAAGTGTTTGCGGTTAAGTCCGTTGTCAACATCATCAACAGGAATAAAGTCGCACAGCCGTTCTTAGAATAACCAGAATAAGGTGCACCCATCTACAACCTTCAGCTCCTATTGCACAAAAGAATCACTGTAGAGGAGCCCCATAAGAGATACCAACCACCGCAGTGTAAAAACTGCCAGGAATACAACAATTGCAATCTTAGGTCAGTGTGTGTTGGCTGTGGCGAACATCATAAAGATGGCATTTGCACCAAGGACAGAAACAACGTCGCACTAAGACTATGCAGCAACTGTGGAGGGAACCACACGGCCAACTACAGAGGATGTCCTGTCTTCAAGGATCTTAAATCACACCTAAACGGACGCAAACCCCCAGCTAGACCAAAAATCACCTTCAACGCCTCCAAAACTACACCGGAGGTTTTCTTCGCCAGGGCTGTTAGATCATCCAACATGACTGCTACAACCAGTCCTAGTGTATCCTTCGCTAATGTGCTCCGAACTGAACCGACGGAGCCCGCGAAAGAGACCCCGTCGCTTCACCATCTACAGAATTCGCCACCTAGCGCACCAGAACTTGGACAGCTAACTCACTTAATCAAAACATGGCCACTTTTATGACGTTCATGCAAAACTGCATGCAGAAACTGATCAAAACCTGCTTACCCAGAAGCTTATCGATAGTAAATAATGGCTTTCCTGAAGTGAAATCGACGTCATGCTGATTTCGGAAACACATTTAACATCAAATAATAATTTTCAAATACCTAAATATGCCTTCTACGCACCAAACCATCTAGACGAAAAAGCTCATGGCGGGACTGGTATCCTAATCAAAAACCATATAAAAACTCGTTCCTCAACAGATTTGAAACACAGCACCTACAAGCAGCTGCTATAGCTGTCCAAACCAGCTGCGGCAACACTACATTGGTTGCCCTGTACTGCCCACCACGCTTCTCAATCTCTGAAAAAGAATTTACCGATTTCTTTAACACACTCGGAGATGGCTTCGTTGCAGGGGACTATAACGCCAATCATACGCACGGGGGATCTCGCTTGGTAAATCCTAAAGGCAAGCAGTTATACAACACAACAGTCAACCCACTCAATAAGATTGATTGCGTCTCACCGGGTAGGCATACTTATTGGCCCAAAGACCCACAGAAAGTGCTGACTTGATTGATTTCGCAGTAACCAAGAGGATTCCGCGTAATCGGATCACTGTGGATTCATTGCTAGATTTATCTTCCGACCACTCTCCAGTGCTATTCACACTATTAACAAGACCTTAACTACTTGATCGCCCGCCCATATAGGCTTACAAACAACAAAACAAATTGGCTTAAATTTAAAATGTACATGAGTGCCCACATTGACTGACCCTCGGAACACAGTGCGGTAAAGATCGGGGTAAACATCCCGGTGGACACGATAATGTTTACCACAAGGCTAATCAAAAGTAACTCCAACATAGACTCTTTTGAAACGGTGCTTGACGAGATCACAACCAAACACCTGCCTAACAGTGGAAAGGACATCGACAAGACTGTGTAGAAGTTATCGCCTGCACACCACCAAGAAAAAACACTCAACGCCCAGCAATACCGAGGGACTTGCTTGCCTGGTCTGCGCCTAAGGGTATGCACCAAAAGGTGGTTTTTGGTATCGTAGGCTTCGCCAACTTTTTTCGCTTCATTTAGTTGCAATGTAATTCCCAACTAGTTTTAGCGTTGAAGACATGGTATAGTTATTGCAATTCTGGAGTTCTTTAGCAAAGTCTGCTGATGATAGAACTTGGTGGTTCTTGAAATAGCTATACAGACAACCTGCTCACCTTTTTGTGTGTTGCTTTTGAAATAATCTTTTTTGTAAGATTGTCGTCGAGCCGGCTAAGTTCGATTTAAACTTACATAACAACTTTACTTTCATCAGTCCATAGCACGTGTCTCTACTTTTGGACAGGTCACTTCTCATGATTTCTGTCAAACTTAAGGCGATTGGCAATATGTCTCGCGTTCAAAAGTGGAACATTTCCTGGGGTTCAGGCTTATAAATTGTTCTTCCGAAGGTACTTGCGAACTATTTGGACCCTAGTAGAGATGTTCAAGACCTTTTCCAGATAGCGTAAAGTCTTAAAAGGATCCCTATTGCTTTCTCGGAATAAACGACCGACTATTTGCTGTTTTAGTGTTTGCATTTCGAATCATTTTGTTGGAACCACCAGCCAATTTTCAAACTTAACGACTTCCGGACCCATTATATTTAAACGTTTTGGATTTTTTTTTAGTGCTAGTGCTTTTAAAATCAACTTCGATCCAGGGACTGTTAAACATGTGTTTTTATACCCTTGTAGTTAGAGCGTTTTATTACCCGGTTAAGATAAAGTATGAAAATCATGAAGATCGGGCTACTATATCACATAATTCTAGAATAAACATATTTGCAGAAATTGGAGTACCCCATGAAATTTACCAATATGATAGTATTTGATATAAAACCTCAGATCCCAAAATTTGAATCTGATCAGATAAAGAGAACACAAGTTACAGTCAATGTACAGTGTTGGAAGAAATAATAGAATTTTTTTTTAAGCTGAATGTTTTTTTTAAAGACACTGTTGCAAGCAATAAAAAAAATAATGTTTTATGTTTTTTGAAATAAATTTAATACAAAAACAAAGGCATTTTTTCCCCCCCTTGGAAGATAAAATAGAAACAATAATTTTATTAATACAAAATATAATGTTGTTGTTCCAGACACATAGGGGAGAGTGGGGCTAATCGGCGCATTTTTTTTTAACCCTTCATATATCCTGATCGGATGCTCGTATCCTCTCATATGAGCACTTAAATGAAAGGTTAATTCATTGTCGAACTATTGCTCAAAGATACGATTCGATATAATTTACCGTTACAAAGCTATAGCGGTTTTTTCGTACATATCCCAAATTGGCGTTGTCAAAAATAGCGGGGCAATGTGGCGCATCGTTGTTTCACAAGTTTTTTATATAAAAAAAAGCGATTTAAAAAAAAAAAAAAACTAAATATAGCTTTATATTAAAAAACTTGTTTAATAAAAAAACTTTTTTTTCACCAAAAATGTTGATTGGTTTAGACTTTTAATTATAATTGTTCATTTCATCGTTTGTCCATTAGCTACCATTAGCTATATGATATAGTATTCTGATCTGTCTGATTCTGGCAAATGTACTGTTTTTATCAATAATTAGTTTATATATCGGACTGTTATTCAAATATAGCTATGATTTTAAAACGCCATTTTTAAATTTCTACTAGTGCGCCACTTTGCCCCACCCTTAGTTTTAGCATTTTAAACTTAATATTTTAAAAACGTGTGAATTAAAAAAAAAACCAAGTGCACAGCATAAGTTAATACATGTCGGAACCTATTTTAGTTAACATCTATCAAAATTAAAAATGTATTCAATGTTTTTAAAACCAAAATAAAACCAAAAAAACGAAAAAAAAATGATTTTTGAGGTTAAAAATTACATAATCCCAAAAATTTCGGATACTACGAATTGGATACGTCTAAGTTTATTATCCAAATATAGCCTACCAAAATGCGATCTTAGGACACTTATCACTTTTTGGATCGTGCTATTATATTTCAAGATAATTTGACTGCGCCGGATTGCCCCATGCGCCGATTAGCCCCACTCTCCCCTATTTATTTTAGTTTTAAACAAATAGTTAAATTAATATTTAGTCGTACCACCCTTATTTTTCAACACTTCGCGGCTAGGACGTCCCATGGAATCAACTAACTTAGCACAGATTGCTGGGCCTATAGAATACCATTCATCCTGGACCTTTTCCCATAAATCTTGCTTAATTTTTTGGCTTATAACCAGCAATCCTCTTCTTTAATATTCCCCAAAGCTGTTCTATTGGGTTTAAGGGGTTACGCCACCCCTGAGGTCCAAAAAACAGGTGAAAAAATGAATTATTGCTGTGCGGCCAGTATACAATTTAGGAAAAAACTTTTATTATACACAGATTGAGGGTACTTTAAAGAATATTTATTGAAAAAAAAAAAAAATTTTTAAAACAAAATGGCGGAGATATGGGCCGGCAAGTGCCACCATGATTTGTACATAAATCCTTGCAGGTGGGGTGTCAAATTTCTCGGCTAAACATCACCCGAAAAATCCAAAAAAAAATCTTGTTATTCAGGAAGGCTATGGCTATCCGCCCACGTAGGATTTTTTTTTTTTAATTTTTTTTGGCAAAATGGCGGCTGTTTGAACAAAAAACGCTCTTTTTCGGAGAACATTTTTGGCTAAAAACCTTAAAAAAAATCCTACGTGGGCGGATACCCAACACTGTAAAGAATATGTGGTAAAAATTTAAGCCAAATCGGTCCAGTAGATTCGGAGATATTTGACACCCCGGTTCAAAAAAAGTAGTTTCGAGAAAAACGCAAAAGAAAAAAATGTACCGCGTCGGGGCCGACTCGGCCGCGCCCACTTCTAAACGCTGTAACTTAGGAACTAATTCGAATACCGATATGATGTAAAGTGTAAAAGATTCTTAAAACTATAGAGGATTTTTAGAGCAAAAAAAAAAAATGTTTTTTTTTTTTTCAGGGGTGGCGTAACCCCTCAAGTCTGGGGACTGAGACGATGGCTCTAAAACATTAACTTTATTTTCCTTGACCGATGTGATTGCCAGCTCGGACGAGTGTTTGGGATCGTTTTCCGGCTGATATAATCACATTAAAGGCAATTCTTCTTCGGAATAAGAAAGCATAGTATTGTTAAGGATATTTACTTTGTTGATTTCGCACATTGTATCCTTTATCCATAATTACGGACCGACACTTGAAGAAGAAAAGCGTCCCCAAAACATAATGTTTTCACCTTAGTGCCTAACAGTCTTTAAAGTGTGTTGTGTGTGTGCAGATCCAAACAAAAATGACCTTTTTTTAATCCGCCCATAGGACGTTTTTCCAATTGGCCCGAAGCACATGTTGAGTAGCAAAATCTATTCTCCGTTTTTTATTTTGCTTGCTCAAGCACGGTACTTTTCTAGCACTATATGCCTTTAACCCAAATGATACCAATCTTGTCCGGATAGTTATACTCGTTATTGATGCATCTAGCTTGTTTTTGAGCTTTTCCGATGAAAAGAATGGGTTTTTTTTCGCTTCTCGCAAAATGACCTGGTCAAATTTTGATGTTGTGGCACGTTTTCGACCTCGATTTTCTTGTTTATATTTATAATGAATAGCTAAAAAACACTTTTTTTTTTGAGCAATTCATTAATTCTGCGATTTCTGCCATTGAACGACCAGAGTTTTTTAGTTTTTTCATGATTTCCCTTTCTTTCTCTGAGGAGTGCGTGCCACGAGCCATACTGCATATAATGTTAGTAAATTAAAACAGAAATCACAACCAATTTTAATGGATATTAAATACCTTGATTTAGAATATTAAAATAAACCCAAAAATTAACTTTTATGAGATCTAAAATGTTTTTGACGTGAAAAATACTGAGCGTTTCTATTATTTTTTCCAACCGAAACACGTGGTAGTTCTACTTAAAAGCGTATAGAAGAAAAAGTCTCGCGAAAATAGGTGTCGAATTGAATAAAAGTAATAGTACTACTATTCCACATTCTTGAACACTGATTTTTAGGTCGGACAATTTGTCCAACGTTAAAAAAAAGGTTTTAAAATCAAAGTAGGTTGCCGTTTCTATTATTTCTTCCAACACTGTAAATCGGCTGAAGCGCTGCCTACTACGTCCTCATTAAATCAACAGAGTACATACATACACACACAGACGCAACACTACATAAACTGTATATGTATGCGTGACGTGCTTTGCTTAGGGAATTGTGGAAGAAGAAGAAACCAGAGGGCCGGGGCTAACTTCGACCGCGTCAAAGTTTGTATACCCTTGCAACTCTTTTCTTACCTATGGCCATCAAAGTGGAAAAACGTTTTATCTAAAAGGGCATAAATTAGCATAAATTTCATCTAGATCGGGTGACGATTTTATATAGCTCCCATTGGAACGATCGGTTCGACTATGCAGTCGTTTATATGTGTAATTAACTCACCAATATCACGACAATAGCTCAGAAAATAACGAAGTTATTAAGAAAAGTCACTGTTCGTGACATAAGACAGACAGACGGACAGACGGACGGACGGACATGGCTATATGAACTCGTCTCGTCATGCTGATCAAGAATATATGTATATACATATATATATATATGGTCGGAGATGCTTCCTTCTATGCGTTGCACACTTCTGACCAAACTTAATATACCCGTTTTGAAAGGGTATAAAAATTTTAGTAAAAACAGAAACAATGTTTTGATTGTGTATTGATGAATTGAGTTGCAGGGAAAGAAATTTCAAAATGTAATAATATTATTGCCAAGGACTGCAAGGCTATATAAACTTTGGCATAGCCGAAGTTAGCTTCTTTGATATGATTTACAATGCAATCTTGCGAAATATGACGGTATTTTGAAAAATACTGCAAGTGGTGCTAGTTTTAATTTCGGGTATTTTTTGAGTATTTGAAGAAAATCCTTGAAAAACTTTGAATACGTTGGATATTATAATTATACCCTTGCAGAGGGTATTATAAAATTGGTCAGATGTTTGTAACGTAATCATATAGCTCCCATACAAACGACAAAGTCACGAACAGTGACTTTTCTGCTATAGGTAAGGAAAGAGTTACCAAAAAAGTTGCAAGGGTATACAAACTTTGACGCGGTCGAAGTTAGCCCCGGCCCTCTGGTTTTTGGTTCCATCAGTTGTAAATGTTTTACGTTGAAAAACGTATTCGCATGTTTCTTAAACCTTAAATTAAAGCTAAGAATCCTTTGAACACATAACCTTAGCAAGTGGTACTATTTTTAAGTTCGGAACTGTGCCTTACCTCTTAATAATTTATAAGATTTAAAATCATAGGCAGCACAAAAGGTGAGCAGGTTGTCTGTATAGCTGTTTCAAGAACCACCAAGTTCTATCATCAGCAGAATTCGCTAAAGAATCCACAGTTGTAATGGTCATACCATACCATACCATACCATCTTATAAATTATTAAGATTTATTGGCCTGAAGCCCCGCTAAAACTCAGTTTTGATTAACTTCAATAAGGTCCAAATCTAGACAAATACCAAAAACGGAAGGCCTGCCGTTTTACACATGTTGTTTTTACACTTGCTGTAAACCCTCTTTTTTGCATATAGTACAATATACTATTACAAAATATTTGGGCGCGACGCACATAGGTAGATTTTGCAAAATTAGGCGGCCAAAAACATCATTAAATGATTTTTATAATTTTCTTTTTTTATATAAATTACAAATGATTTTTATTTTATTTTTTTCAAAAATAACAGTTATGGGTTGAGGGGAAAAAAAAAATCAAAAATAAAAGTTATTTTCTAGTTTTATTTTAAAAATCAAAAATAAGAGTTATTTTTGAGTTAAATGGAAAAAGTTTCAAAATAATAATTATTTTTGATTTTTTAGACTTATCTTATAACAGTTACGGTCCCTGGTTTATTCTGCAATATATTTTGTGATTGATAATTTGATTTTTGGGCTACCGCCTCAACCACTGTGCACAGGGTCTCGAATTTTTTTCGAACTATATTTCGTAAATATTTAGGTGGCTATAGGTGCCCAACTATAACTTCATATAATTATTGAAACTATGCATAAATTATTAAATTAAGAAATATTACAGGGACGGACAGGGAAAGTAGTTATAAGTCTCTTTTATAACAATGCTAATGTATGCAAAACATTCTTAAAATTGGTGAGGACTACATAACACATAGAGATACATATCTGGACTATTGGTGGGAATGAGGTTATTTTCTCGGAAGTATCTCCTAGCAATGTGCATCAATAGTTTGTTCTTAAAATGATTTTTATACCCTTGCAAAAAGGGTATATTAATTTTGGTCAGAAGTGTGCAACGCATAGAAGGAAGCATTTCCTCCGACCATATAAAGTATATATATTCTTGATCAGCACGACGAGACGAGTTCAAATAGCCATGTCCGTCCGTCCGTCCGTCCGTCTGGATCAACGCAAACTCCTCCTAGACCGTTAGCTACAGAGCTGAAATTTTGCATGTAGGCTTGTATATACTGCAGGCGTTGTATATCTCGGATTCAGCCGGATCGGATCACTATATCATATAGCTCCCATACAAATGGCAAAGTCACGAACAGTGACTTTTCTTAATAACTTCGTTATTTTCTGACCTATTGTCATGAAAGTCAATATTGGTAAATTAATTACACATATAAACGACTGTGCCAAATTTGATCAAGATCGGGTGACTATATCATATAGCTCCCATAGGAACGATCTTTCGAAAACAGTGACTTTTGTTAATAACTTCGTTACTTTTGACGCGATTACTTTCAAATTAAACATTCGTTAGTTTAATATATCTGTTAATGACTGTGCCAAATTTGATAAGGATCGGGTAACTATATCATATAGCTCCCATAGGAACGATTGGTGGAAAACAGTGACTTTGATCAATATCTTAGTTTTTTCCTATGCTAAGATTGTAGGCCGTTCTTTCGCAAACATCTGGTTTATTTTACTTTTGGCCGCCTAATTTTGCAAAATCTACCTATGTGCGACGGTTAGTTGGTTAAGGCGAAGCCCTTTACACTAATTCAGATGACGCCCAAGGGTATGCACACAAAAAAGGTGGAATCTGCAGTTGCAAGCTTTGCCGTTCTTTTTTCGCTTCATGTAGTTTGAATTCCCAACTACTTTTAGCGTTGAAGATATGGTATGGCCATTACAACTGTGGATTCTTTAGCGAATTCTGCTGATGATAGAACTTGGTGGTTCTTGAAATAGCAACACAGACAACCTTCTCACCTTTTGTGCTGCCTATGATTTTAAATCTTATAAATTATTAAGATTTATTGACCCGAAGTCCCGATAAAACCCAGTTTTGATAAATGAATAAATTTTTAAAATTAAACTTTTAAATTAATTAAATTAATCAGAAGTGTTCAACCCTTCCTTGAATATTTATAAAGTCACTTGAAAAATTTCAATATTTCCAAAACTACTACATATAGCTCAATTAATATACCGTATATGAAAAAATTTGTTTGAGCGGGGCTTCAGGTCAATCTTACTGATTTATTTGTAAGACTTTAAATCATAGGCAGCACAAAAGGTGAGCAGGTTGTCTGTATAGCTATTTCAAGAACCACCAAGTTCTATCATCAGCAGACTTCGCTAAAGAATCCACAATTGTAATGGCCATACCATATCTTCAACACTAAAACTAGTTGGGAATTACATTGCCAACTAAATGAAGCGAAAAAAGAACGGCAAAGCTTGCAACTGCAGATTCCACCTTTTTTGTGTGCATACCCATGGGCGCCAGCTGAATTAGTGTAAAGGGCTTCGCCTTAACCAACTAATCGTCGCGCCCAAATATTTTGTAATAGTATATTGTACTATATGCAAAAAAGAGGGTTTTTTACAGCAAGTGTAAAACGGCGGGCCTTCCGTTTTTGGTATTTGTCTAGATTTCGACCTTATTGAAGTTAATCAAAAATTTGTTTGAGCGGGGCTTCAGGTCAATCTTACTGATTTATTTGTAAGACTTTAAATCATAGGCAGCACAAAAGGTGAGCAGGTTGTCTGTATAGCTATTTCAAGAACCACCAAGTTCTATCATCAGCAGACTTCGCTAAAGAATCCACAATTGTAATGGCCATACCATATCTTCAACACTAAAACTAGTTGGGAAAGCGAAAAAAGAACGGCAAAGCTTGCAACTGCAGATTCCACCTTTTTTGTGTGCATACCCATGGGCGCCAGCTGAATTAGTGTAAAGGGCTTCGCCTTAACCAACTAATCGTCGCGCCCAAATATTTTGTAATAGTATATTGTACTATATGCAAAAAAGAGGGTTTTTTACAGCAAGTGTAAAACGGCGGGCCTTCCGTTTTTGGTATTTGTCTAGATTTCGACCTTATTGAAGTTAATCAAAAATTTGTTTGAGCGGGGCTTCAGGTCAATCTTACTGATTTATTTGTAAGACTTTAAATCATAGGCAGCACAAAAGGTGAGCAGGTTGTCTGTATAGCTATTTCAAGAACCACCAAGTTCTATCATCAGCAGACTTCGCTAAAGAATCCACAATTGTAATGGCCATACCATATCTTCAACACTAAAACTAGTTGGGAATTACATTGCCAACTAAATGAAGCGAAAAAAGAACGGCAAAGCTTGCAACTGCAGATTCCACCTTTTTTGTGTGCATACCCATGGGCGCCAGTTGAATTAGTGTAAAGGGCTTCGCCTTAACCAACTAATCGTCGCGCCCAAATATTTTGTAATAGTATATTGTACTATATGCAAAAAAGAGGGTTTTTTACAGCAAGTGTAAAACGGCGGGCCTTCCGTTTTTGGTATTTGTCTAGATTTCGACCTTATTGAAGTTAATCAAAAATTTGTTTGAGCGGGGCTTCAGGTCAATCTTACTGATTTATTTGTAAGACTTTAAATCATAGGCAGCACAAAAGGTGAGCAGGTTGTCTGTATAGCTATTTCAAGAACCACCAAGTTCTATCATCAGCAGACTTCGCTAAAGAATCCACAATTGTAATGGCCATACCATATCTTCAACACTAAAACTAGTTGGGAATTACATTGCCAACTAAATGAAGCGAAAAAAGAACGGCAAAGCTTGCAACTGCAGATTCCACCTTTTTTGTGTGCATACCCATGGGCGCCAGCTGAATTAGTGTAAAGGGCTTCGCCTTAACCAACTAATCGTCGCGCCCAAATATTTTGTAATAGTATATTGTACTATATGCAAAAAAGAGGGTTTTTTACAGCAAGTGTAAAACGGCGGGCCTTCCGTTTTTGGTATTTGTCTAGATTTCGACCTTATTGAAGTTAATCAAAAATTTGTTTGAGCGGGGCTTCAGGTCAATCTTACTGATTTATTTGTAAGACTTTAAATCATAGGCAGCACAAAAGGTGAGCAGGTTGTCTGTAACCAGATTGGTGGAATCTGCAGTTGTAAGCTTTGCCGTTCTTTTTTCGCTTCATTTAGTTGGCAATGTAATTCCCAACTAGTTTTAGTGTTAAAGATATGGTATGGCCATTACAACTGTGGATTCTTTAGCGAAGTCTGCTGATGATAGAACTTGGTGGTTCTTGAAATAGCTATACAGACAACCTGCTCACCTTTTGTGCTGCCTATGATTTAAAGTCTTACAAATAAATCAGTGAGATTGACCTGAAGCTCCGCTCCAATAAATTTTTTAATTATTATTATTTATATTATTAATTAATTATTAAGAGAACAGGATAATAACACAAGCAGACATGATTTTTGCTGATGTTAACTTGAGAGTTGTTCTTAACTACTTTCATGACCTGAAAAATGTCGGCTTGTATAATGTAATATGTAGGGGAAAGGGCCCAGTTGTGCCTCTGGTCCAGTTATGACATTCTCAAATATTTTTGAAATGCGGTATTGAATGACAGTTTGAGCATTGTAAATCATGTTCATTAGACGTTTTGCAGTTTTTTGACAGACACCAACGTTAATAATCGAATTGTATATACGCGTACCAAACATCGTGTTGAAAACCTGCGAAAGAAACATGGACGACGAGGAATAAAAATCGTTGTCATTTATGGCCATTTGAGGCCAGTTTCTTTTGTGTTTTTCATTGTCTTTGCCATTGAAGGCCTTCATAATAAATAAACCATTAAATCACAACAATTCGTGTGACATTCCTTTCGTATATTCTTATTTTCAGTAAATTTCTTAAGGTCACTCATAACAGGGCCACTTTTTTTTCGGCCTAAAAAAAGATATCCAGATTAAATCTGTTCTAAAATTTTTTAAGTAACTCAACTTTCTTTGGAAAAAGTTGCGTTAGGTTGATATTTAAATGTTAAACTTCTTAATTTTTCATTTCCCGGAACTGAGGAAAAAATTTTGAGGTTTTTCAAAACCCGGCTCATAACTGGACCCTCTCCCCTAATGTAATGTGTAATGTAATCTAATATAAATATTTTTGTATCTCCATATGGGAACATAATTACATGTATTTGAACAATACTAATTCATTGCTAATTCTTTACAGGGACCGCCACCACCATACCCGCATAATTATGATAGTCAAAGCCCATTGCCTGCAAAACGGGATAAATGTGACAATATTGAAGAAAATCGATCAGTTCAAGACTTCCCAATTGCGAATGCATTAAGTGATCCGCAACACCTAATTATTCAAAATTTAAACTTAGAAGAACACCCGATACAATCAAATAAATTATCGTCTTACCCAATAAACTTACAGGAAAATAAAGTTATGGGGGACAATGCAACTTCACCATCGTACATTTCAAAAATAAAACATGCTATTACAGTAAATGAAGAATATGATGCCAAAAACATAGCACAAATGTTTTGCAAATATACTATAAATTCATTAGGTATGTATGCTTTCTTTTCTGTTATGGCCCTATTAACATACAGTGCCGAGTACAAGTGACATGCATAAGTTAAATTTCAAATGCCTTTAGAAACCATAAACCACCGGCGAATGGAAGAAAAATTTTGCATGAAATTGTACAGAATTTGGTAAGAAGAATGTTTAAGCTTATTGTTAGTATAATTTGGTGAACATTTTATAAAATTAAAAAGAAACCAGAGGGCAACGCATAGAAGGAAGCATTTCTGACCATATAAAGTGTATATATTATTGATCAGCACGACGAGACGAATTCATATAGGCATGTCCGTCCGTCCGTCTGTCTGTCCGTAAGAGCTACAAAGCTGAAATTTTGCATGTACGCTTGTATATACTTGCAGGGGTTGTATATATCGGATTCAGCTGGATCGGACCATCATTTCATATAGCTGCCATACAAACGGCAAAGTCACGAACAGTGACTTTTCTCAATAACTTCGTTATTTTCTTAACTATTCTCATGAAATATGATATTTGTGAGTTAATTACACCTATAAACAACTGTGCCAAATTTTATTAAGATCGGGTAAAAATATCATATAGCTCCCATAGGAACGATCGGTGGAAAACAGTGACTTTGATCAATATCTTAGTTATTTCCTTGGTAATATTTTTTTTGCAAACTTTAGCCTTTTCACTTTGATGGCTATATGTAAGGAAAGAGTTACCAAAAAAGTTGCAAGGGTATTCAAACTTTGACGCGGTCGAAGTTAGCCCCGGGCCTCTGGTTTTAGTTTCTTTTTTAAATATATCTGACGAAAATCAAAGCGTTTCATTGGTTTTTAAAGTTTCAACAGTCATTTGAAGTTCAAGTTTACAAACATGTGTACACTCGTGTTCGACACTGCATAATTATGTTTCATCAATTATAATCTATTATCCCAAACTTTTTTTTTTCTTTGATTAAAGATACCACGGATACTTTTACGGAGGACATATTAAACACTTGCAAAAAAGGGGAAATAGTTAATTCGTCGATAAAAATGCCAAATGAAATTAAAGTCGAAGCTGTTAATATTCCACTTTTATGTAGTAATGAAACAAATTATAAACCTCAAGAAGTTAAAAAAAACGTAGAACTTGATATATCCACTGTCAAAGCGGACCTATCACCTGCTTTTAAAACAAATATGGATTCAAGTCAGTTGTTATTGGCCGTCAAGGATTTGACTATTGACGAGCCGCCAGTTTGTTACACGATTCTTAATTCAAATTCTCCCCCACCTTCACCACCGGATTGCCCTCCACAAAAATTATCGAGAGACCAACTTTTACCACCAACACCTTCGGTTCATTTGGAAAACAAAAAAAATGCATTCAGCCCACAATTACAGGAGTTTTGTTTAAAACATCCAATAGCCGTTGTGCGGGGATTGGCAGGAGCTTTGAAACTTGATTTGGGACTCTTCTCAACGAAAACATTGGTCGAGGCCAATCCTGATCACAGTGTTGAAGTCAGAACTCAAGTACATCAGTCACCAGATGAAAATTGGGACTTATCTCAGGCAAAACGAGTTTGGGCTTGCATATCACATCGATCACATACAACGATTGCAAAATATGCGCAATATCAAGCTTCAAGTTTTCAAGACAGTCTTAAGGTGCAATTGATTAATAATAGACATTTATTGATCATAATACACAAATATAATATATTTTTTTCAGGAGGAAGGAGATAAAGGGTTTGCTGGTTCACAAGTTTTGTCAGATTCTGATTCTAAAGATTCAATTTCAAATTCTAGCGTAAGCTTGAAACGAAAAAGATCGAAAACCAGCAGTAAAATGTTAAGGTAAAGAAAATTTTTATAATTAGATATTTTGAACATTTGTTTGTTTTTATTTAAAAGGGATCTCATTCTTCTCTTTCTTATGTTACACCATTAAAGTAACAATTTCTAAAGTTCGTTGAGTAAAACTTCATAAGTTATATAACACACTTTAATTTTAGAATTGAGATAGTCATAACTATAATCATATGTACACGCGTACAGATTTGGCTTTGTTCAAAATTTTGCCACGCCCACTTCCGCCCCTGAAAATGAAATAAAAGTGATTTTCTCGAAAACTAACAAAGCAAGGACCATCCAATTTGGTATGTAGATTTTTAATATCCGTGCAGATTATCAATATTTAACCTTTATGCCACCTACTTTCGGCTCCAGAAAAAAACTGATTGCCTCCAGCAATTTGTTGACTACCACCAAACCAAATTCACTATAGGGCCCTATTAATATCCACCAATCAACCAAATATTAAAATCGGACTAGAAACATGGAAAATATACATATAAACGAGTTTTACTAAGCCGTCCATAAGGGCGGAGTTGGCCGTAGGCTAGTGGCGGCGCTAGAGTGCTCGTGTGTTTTTGTGAGGGTGAGCGAGATAGCATATGCTAAGAGGCGAATTTAATAGACATTTTCAAAATTTAAAATACTTTTTCAGCTGGTGCATGGTATACCGAAGTCGCCGAAACGACTTACTTACTTCATTTTTTGCTACTCATCGCTTTGTTACTGGTATCAAAGTGATTCGGGATACCATACACCAAGTAAAAAATATTTTAAATATCGAAACGCCTCATAGAATGTGTCATGTACATACACTCCTCATGACTTGAATAGGACAGCGTGTACGGTTATTGTATTTTTGCGAAGAACTCAAAAGCGAAATGATAAAATAACGGTTTTTTTGTAAGTTGTCTTTTAGCAGTTATTCACGTCTATCAAACCGCAACAGAAACCTCTGGGAAAGAGCCATTATATTTTTTTGCTTTGTGTTGGAATTCGTATGAAATTGAGTAAATTTTTTCTGTCACTTGAATAGAACATGCATTTAGTTTGATCGTTTATTTTGGCGAGTGATCATACAAATTTTGTTAAAGGAGGTTTTTTGCTATTTTCGAGTATTGGCTTTAACATAAAAACAAAATGGGTCGAGGAAAGTCCTTAACTGATGAGGAAAGAGGACAAATAAAGGCCTACAAGGACTCTGGACTATCAATTGCAAAAATAGCCAAAATGAAGTAAGTAAGTCGTCTCGCCGACTTGGGTATACCATACACCAGGTGAAACAAATATTTAAAATTTCGAAAACCAAATGTATGTCTATTAAATTGTTATAACATGCCATACCATATGCTATCTCGCTCACTCTACAAACACACGAGCAGTCTTGCGCCGCCACTAGCCAACGGCCAATTCTGCCCTTATGGATCGCGCAGCAAAATACGTTCATACGCATATTTTGCTTGTTTCTAGTCCGATTTCAATAAAATAAATAAAGTTTGGTAGAAATAGATAAGATTTATTAGTCTGCCAAATTTGATCGCGATGGTCAAAAAATTGCAAGAGCCAATTTTTAATGAATTGCGGGGGCGGAAGGGGGCGTGGCAAAAAGTTGGAACAATTATTTTCTGCGTGCTAACTAAATGAGTATATAAACCAAATTTGATGTCTCTATCTGTTATACTTTTTAAGAAAAACAGTTTTATATAAATTCTGGGGGCGTAAGGGGGCGTGGCCAAAATTCCAATTAACTCTATATATTTACATACCACACGAGTCTACATACGAATTTGGTGGCTCTAGCTCTTATAGTCTCTGATATATGCGTGTTCATACGGACGGACGGACGGACAGACGGACATGGCTAGATCGACTCGGTTGTTGATCCTGATCAAGAATATATGTAGGAAATGAAGTGTCAGGCGGGCATAATCATGGCAATCGGGCAGTAGCTAGTGAGCGAGACAGAACGACACGCAGCGGCCGTACCTATCTGGTCGACTCACTCATTGGCAAATAAAGAGAAGCGTTGATTCATAAAGCACTCGCAATCGTACTCTCGCCTCGATCACATCGCGCACCCAAATTATCACTAAGGCCATTTAAATAATATAAAATATACATATGTATTCTTAACACAAAGAAACATTGTTAATAATATAAGACTTAAAAGGAAATCACATCCTTTAATAATATTGTAATAAATAAACCGGGATAAAGTAAAATCCTACAAACTGGGGGCTCAACCGAGATTTCTGGCCCAAGACAATTAGTGAAATTTGTATGTGTGTGTGAAGTTCGCAAGTGAACAGAAAATTGTTAAAATTGCATGCATTAACGTGTAATACATATACAAACTCAAGGTTGTTGGCGAACGAATTTCACAAGAAGCAACCACTACAAGTTCAAAAAATAGTGGAAGTTGGTGTGACTGTACGAGAGGCGACGAGTGGACGGTGAGACGGTGAGCGGTCGGACGACGCAAGAAGAGCGTCACTAAGAATTTTGGCGCCGTTTAGGCAAAAAGTCGGCGACTGAAGTTGAGAGCGGCTCGAGAACGGTGGTGACTCGAGAGGAAAAGAGAGAGCAGACAGCAGACACGAAGTTGATGATAACTATTTTTTACTGTGGAAGCAGACAGTGGACAAGAAGTTGATGATAACCAGTGTTCACTGTGGAAGCAGACAGACGGAGACAGCAGACAGCAGACAGCGGGCACGAAGTTGATGATAACCAGTGTTCACTGTGGAAGCAGACAGACAGAGAGAGCAGACAGCAGACACGAAGTTGATGATAACTAGTGTTTACTGTGGAAGCAGACAGCGGACACGAAGTTGATGATAATTAGTGTTCACTGTGGAAGCAGACAGACAGAGAGAGCAGACAGAGGGCACGAAGTTGATGAAAATTAGTGTTCACTGTGGAAGCAGACAGACGGAGAGAGCAGACAGAGAGCACAAAGTTGATGATAACTGGTGTTCACTGTGGAAGCGGAAAACCAAAAGAGAGCGGACAACACAAACCGTTACAAGAAGCAGACGACGACGACAAGTCCAAACGAGGAGGCAGCAGACACGAAGTTGAGATAATTGGTGTGGAAGCAGACAAAGAGAGCGGACAACACAAACCGTTACAAGAAGCAGACGACGACGACAAATACAAACGAGAAGGCAGCAGACACGAAGTTGAGATAATTGGTGTGGAAGCAGACAAAGAGAGCGGACAACACAAACCGTTATAAGAAGCAGACGACGACGACAAGTCCAAACGAGAAGGCAGCAGACAAGTTGAGACAGTTGGTGTGGAAGCAGACAAAGAGACCAAGAGAACGAGTGGAAAACAGCAGAGTGAGGAGCGACAGCAGAGCGAGTGGCAACAGAGAGCGAACTGAACATCTGAGTGAGTTGCAACAGCGATATTGAGTGGTTCCATAGAGCAGGACGACTATAGTTGGGTGAGCTGTTTAAATATTGTCTTGAGTGTGAGTTACTTCGCCTGCACGACGAAACCAGACCGGTGGCAGAAATATTGACGAAATTGATGGCAAAGGTTCACACTAAAAGATGTGGAGGGAAGCGTTTCCGAGTTTTACGGTTTAGGTTCGATTGATGTTGTACAATGGACTAGGGAGCTAGAAGAATGCGCTTTAACCGTACAGTGGAGTCAGTTACAGCTTTTTGTGTATGCAAAACAATTGTTAAAGGGAGCTGCATTGTCGTTTATACGTAGTAAGAGAGATATTTGTAGTTGGGAGTCCCTGAAAGTAGCTTTGGAAAACGAATTCAGAGTAAAGGTTTCATCAGCCGAAGTTCATAGAAGACTAAGCAATCGACAGTTGAAGAGAGGTGAGAATTTGTATGAGTTTTTGTATTCGTTAATGGAAATCGCAAAGCCGATCGATTTGGATGACGAAAGTTTAATCGAGTATTTCGTAGAAGGTATACCAGACCTGAGAGCAAATAAGGCATTATTGTATCAAGCCAGAACAGTGGATGGGTTGAAAGTTCAAATAGAGACGTACTTAAAATCCTATGATCCTAGGAAGTCCTCAAAGAAAACAACATTGGAGTCATCTTTTCACAAGCAAGGTAGAGATAATGGAGAGAAAAGTTCGATAACAAACGGTGATCGCAAATGTTTTAAATGTGGTGATCCTTCACACATGATGAGAGACTGTAACAAGAAAACGTTTACTTGTTTTAAATGTGGCAAAACAGGCCATCGCTCATTTAAATGTAAGGGAAAAGATACCACCAAAGTTGAAAGTACCAATGTTGTAGATGATAGTAAAAGCATCAGGTAAATTTACCGATTCGGGTTTGGAGTTGAAAGAAGTAACTTATAAGTCGATTAAGTTCAACGGTCTAATTGATAGAGGAGCAAATTTGAGTCTCATACGTAAAAGCGTGTTTGTCGAACTTGGAATTAAATCATTAACAGGATATTCGAAGAGCCTTACAGGCATTGGTGGAAGTCATGTGATGACCTTTGGTAGTTTTAGCATAAGTGTCAAGATAGATGGCATTGAGATGGAAGTCGAGTTTCATATCGTTCCTGATGAAGACATGGCATACGAGGCAATTTTGGGTAGAACTATATTAGATCACGTCGATTTGGTTGTTACAAAGAAAGGTATAAAGTTTGTGAGCATCAAGGGAAAAGAATCACTGTGTAACGCGTAAATCTTGTGCTGAGTTGTTTAAGGAATTTGAAAGTATGTGTATGCACAGTGCAGAACAGAATGAAGTGGAAATCAAGAGTGACTTGTCACATATCAGTGCAGAAATCGCTAGTGAAGTCAAGAAGTTGATTAAAAGTTACAAACCTATTAGAAATACAAACACTCCTATCGAAATGAAGATTGTACTAACAGATGAGTTGCCAGTTTATCAGCATCCAAGGCGTCTAGCAGAGTCTGATCAGAAAATTGTTGATAGTACAGTACAAGATTGGTTGGAGGAGAAGATAATAAGGCCAAGTTTTTCCGAATATGCTTCGCCTGTTGTACTTGTAACAAAGAAGAATGGGAAAAAGCGTTTGTGCTGCGATTACAGAAAGCTAAATGAGAAAGTGGTCCGAGATAATTTTCCTATGCCACAGATGGATACCGTATTAGAAAAACTTCAAAGTGCGTTAGTTTATACTACTCTAGATCTAACAAACGGGGTTTTCCATGTTCCTGTTGAGGAAAAATCTCAGAAGTACACAGCATTCGTAACTCAGAATGGTCAGTATGAATTCCTATATGTACCTTTCGGAATATCCTACTCTCCAGCAGTTTTTACAAGATTTATAATGGCAGTAATTAGAAAATCAGTGAAGAATGGAGATGCAGTGGTGTATATGGACGATATAATTATACCAAGTGTTAACGTGAATGATGGTCTAATTAAACTTAAAAGAGTGTTAAAGATAGCTGCGGAAAATGGGTTGAGAATAAACTGGGAAAAATGTCAGATACTGCAAAGTAAAGTAAATTTTTTGGGCTATATAGTTGAAAATGGAAGTATTAAGCCAAGTAAGGAGAAGACTGATGGTGTTTCAAGATTCCCGATCCCACATGACAAGAAGTCAATTCAAAGATTTTTGGGGTTAACATCGTATTTCCGTAGATTTATCGAAGGATACGCAGTAACAGCTAAGCCCTTGACGGACATTTTGCGAAAAGACAACAAGTTTGAGTTTAAAGAATTGCAAATGGTAGCGTTTGAGCAATTGAAGCTAGCATTGATCAAAGGTCCCGTTTTAAAGTTATACAATCCTAAGCTAGAGACTGAGATTCACACGGAGCTGCGCTTTTACAGAAAGATTCAGAAGATGGTTTATTTCATCCGGTACAATATATGAGTCGGAAAACTAAACCTTGCGAAGAGAAGTATGATTCGTATGAACTTGAGGTTTTAGCAGTTATTGGAGCATTAATAAAGTGGCGTGTATATGTGCTAGGATTGAGATTTAAGATTGTTACAGATTGTAATGCGTTCACGATGACAATGAAAAAGAAAGAGGTTCCGTTACGTGTAGCACGTTGGGCAATGTACGTACAAGATTTCGACTATCAGATCGAACATCGTTCAGGTTCAAAGATAACCGACACCATAACCCATAGATTGAGGGAAGCACAGTTGTCAGATGATTGGACTAAATTGATCAGGAGTTTAGTTCAGGAGAAGGGATATGAAGATTTTTACATTGAAAATGAAATATTGTTAAAAGACCCCAATCAAGAACTTATTGTCGTTCCCTCGCAGATAGAAAAAGAAATAATACAGATTGCACACAAACAAGGACATTTTGGAGCTAGAAAGACTCAGGATATCGTTGAAAAATCGTATTATATTCCAAAATTAAAAGAAAAGGTAGCCCGTGTTGTTGAGTGTTGCGTGGAATGTCTTATTGTTAATGCCAAAACCGGTAAAAAGGAAGGATATTTGATGCCAATAAGCAAAGGAGATCAGCCATTGATGACATATCACATTGATCACGTTGGCCGATGGAGGTCACGACAAAGCGTTATAATCATATACTTGTTATTGTTGATGGGTTCTCTAAGTTTGTATGGTTGTATCCGACTCGTGGAACAGGAGTCGATGAAGTACTTAGTTGTCTTGAAAAGCAGGCGATAATTTTTGGTAACCCGGTGAGAATAATTTCTGACAGGGGAGCAGCTTTCACATCCAATGCGTTTAAGTAGTATTGTATCAGACAGGATATACAGCATTTACTGCTAGCAACAGGTGTACCCCGCGGCAACGGCCAAGTAGAAAGGATGCATAAGATAATAGTTCCAATGATTTCAAAGTTAAGCCAAGAGAATGAGGGAAACTGGTACAAGTATGTTGGTCGTGTGCAACAACTTGTTAATAATACTGCTCCAAGAAGTACAAGAGTTACACCTTTTAAGATTTTGACAGGAATAGAGATGCGTAGTCCTGATGATCCCGCAATAAGAAAGCTGATAACCGATTCGTTAATAGAAGAATTAGACTGTGGTCGTGATGAGATTAGAGCGGAGGCTCGAAAGAATATTAATGAAATACAGCAGGAAATGAAAAGGACGTTTGACAAGAACAGGAAATGGGAAAGAAAATACAATTTAAACGAGTTAGTGGCGATTAAACGTACGCAGTATGGGACAGGTCTAAAGTTGAGAGGTAAATACTTAGGACCATATAAAGTCACGAAGGTAAATAGGCACGGTCGATACGACGTTGAGAAAGTTGGCGATGGTGAAGGACCTTGTAAGACCTCAACAGTGACTGAGTTCATGAAGCCTTGGCTAGGATCATTCGGGTCGAATGACTTGTCAGGACAGCCGATTGTAGGAAATGAAGTGTCAGGCGGGCATAATCATGGCAATCGGGCAGTAGCTAGTGAGCGAGACAGAACGACACGCAGCGGCCGTACCTATCTGGTCGACTCACTCATTGGCAAATAAAGAGAAGCGTTGATTCATAAAGCACTCGCAATCGTACTCTCGCCTCGATCACATCGCGCACCCAAATTATCACTAAGGCCATTTAAATAATATAAAATATACATATGTATTCTTAACACAAAGAAACATTGTTAATAATATAAGACTTAACAAGGAAATCACATCCTTTAATAATATTGTAATAAATAAACCGGGATAAAGTAAAATCCTACATATATATACTTTGTGGGGTCGGAGATGCTTCCTTCTGCCTGTTACATACATTTTGGCGACTTTAATATACCATTTCTCTCTATGGGTGTATGGTATAAAAATCAATAGAATTCGACATGTCATTTCAAAATTTTAAAGTAATGTGTCTGGCTATGGAAAGAATATGAAAGGCCGCACTCATAGTGTGATTTCCAATGCTGAGAGACAACTAATATTAAGAAAATCGTCCAATTCTCACGACTCTGTGACTAAAATTCGTGAAAAATGTGACGGTCATGCTAATATATCCACAGTCCATCGTGTTATTTCGAAGGCTAAACATCTAAAGAGACTTAAAATTAAAAAGAAAGCCTCCTCTCAACATGGCAAGCGCAACGACTCAGTTTTTGTCGCGAGCATGTGGCCTGGACCCACTGGACCCAAAAAAATCAATGTAGAAGGTCCAGACGGGTATAGTGATTATTTCCAAGATATACGCAAAGTACCTCATCATTAGGACCGTCTTCATAGCAGAGCTGGAGGTGTGATGGTGTGGGGGGCCATTTCGTACTATGGCACCTTTAAACTTAAATTTTTGTCATCAACAATGAATGCATTGTGCTACAAGGAAATTTAGGTAGAGACTTTTCCACATTTTCAAACCCTTTTTGGGCCTCTCCCATGGATGTATTAGCAAGATAATGCGCCAATACATACAGCTCGGCTTGTAAAATCGTTCATAAAGAGCCAAAATGTGGACCTCCTAAGCTCGAAAATGTGTGGGGATGGCTGACACGGGAGATTTATAGTTCAGGAAAACAATATTCAAGTGTTCCAGAATTAATCAAAGCAATTGAAATGGCTTGGGATTCCATTTCTTTGAATTATTTGGCCAGTTTGTATGAATCTCTTCCAAACAGGATAATTGAAGTCTTGGAACAGAAAAGTGGCTCGACACATTATTAAATCTTTTTTTTTCTACTTTCCTATTTTCTATTTTTGTATGTAAACGAAGTTATGCATATGTTAAAACATTGAAACGAATTTAAAATGTATTTTTGTTGAGGTGTCCTATTCAAGTGACATACAATTTGAATGCCAAAATTTGATGTAGTTTGAGAAAACCATTTTTGTTATAAACTAAATCAGTATCATGAAGTTCTTCATTTGTTTAAAACATAAGTATTAAATAATCTTTAATTAAAAAAAAAAAAATGGATAGCTAGCTTTATAGGTTGGGGAGTAGTGTGTCATGGAAAACATACGTTGGAGGTGTCCTATTCAAGTGATGAGGAGTGTAATTACCGATTTTAATTTTTATTTATTGCGACAATCTTACAATTAGCCTGTAGCAATGCGGCGCATGTAGCATGCTACTCTATCGTCTGTTTATATGGGAGCAAAACATAATATAGTTATCGGCTTTTGATCAAATTTCTCATAGTCATTAATAGGTATATTAAGCTGACAAATACTTTAATGGCAACTGCATGAAAAGTGAAGAGGTTATTGATAGAAGTCACTGTTTTTGTACAAACGTATAGTCACCAAAATACTTAGCAACCAGAGAGCCTTGCAACGTTTTTGGTAACTCTTTCCTTACCTATAGCCATAAAAGTGGAAAATCGTTTTATCTAAAAAGGTTAATGTTTGCGAAAAAACGGCCTACAATCTTAGCATAGGATATAACGAAGGTATTGATCAAATTCACTGTTTTTCTTATCTTTATCGAATTCGGCACAGACATTAACATACAGACATTAAATACGAACAAAAAAATAGTAGTGGCTTCACCCATTTTATAAATATCATAGAAAGTTATGTTATCGGGGCAAGACTAAGACTTCTTGGTATGCAAATCTATTATGTGGTCTGTTATTAATTATATTATAAATAAAAAAAAACCACTCCATTTTGATATTTTAAAAATAATGAAGAGCAAAATAATAGTAGCACATATTTTAAAGAGCACAAAATATTATAGTATAGAGTTTTATACCACGGAAATAGTTTTGAAATAAAGACAAAGTTAATATCAATCTATTAATAATTAGTGGCATGTCCATTGTTCCCCAGTGCGGCTGCGCAGCGACGCGGCATTGAATCTATAATTTTCTGACACCTTTCTGGTGTTATGGCCTTTCATGTACGCTCTATAGCAGTATAAGGACCTCTGTTAGTGGTTGGCTTTGCAGCCACTACTCCCTTCTTAACGTCGCACTACAAATTTTCAATCAGGCTCAGATCAGGCGACTGTGCGGGCAACTTTATTAAATCTACCCTAGCATTATCGATACCAGCTTTTGCCACTTTCCTTGTGTGTTTCTGGTTATTGTCTTGTTGAAAGACCCAACAAAGTGATATTTTCTCTTCGACATGTGGTACCTTTACTTCTTCAATAATTTTAACGTACACATTATGCCTTCTATGCAGCATATAGGACCAACACCGTATTAGAAAAAATAGCCTGACACCAACACACTTCATCTGCCATGTTTAATAGTCTTGGTGGTGTACTGTGGACTGTACTCCGTGTTTTTCTGTACACGAATATACAGCCTAGATCCCCCCTCTCCAAACATCACAATTTTGGACTCATCTGACCACAGTACGTTGCGCCATTTCTCCACAGGCCATTTTATGTGAAATTTTGAGCATTCAATCCATCCGTTTATGGTCTTCTGTGGGAGAAGCGGATTTTTTCGAGGGCTGCGAGCGTTCAAGTTATTTTGAGGTAACTCTCACCGCACTGTCTAAACACTGGCCGGCACTTTAGGCTCTTCCTGGATCTCCACAGCAGATGCAAACGAGCGAAGCCTTGAGTCTCGTACTATATTTTTTTCTAATTCGGGCGAGATTTGAAGCTTTCGGCCACGTCTTTCTCATATTTTTTTACCTTTTAATGCATTTTGAACTGCAGTTCGGGAGCGCTTAAAAATTTCACAGACTTCTATGTAAGTTTTGCCCTCATCCATAAGGTTTCTGATCTGAATCCTCTTCTTAAAAGACATATGCGTAAAACTTAAAAATCAAATAAAAATAGCACACAAACCTGACCATATTCTTAAACATATATTCAACAAACAAAATGTGATATACAAAATGCAATGGAAAAGGAAACATACCATGAAATACGATACAGTTTGTCCAATAATTGTTTGCAAAATGAAACCAGAGGGCCGGGGCTAACTTTGACCGCGTCAAAGTTTGTATACCCTTGCAAGTTTTTTGAGTAAAAGGTCTAATATTTGCGAAAGAACGGCTTAGGAAATAACGAAGTTATTGATCAAAGTCACTGTTCACCACCGATTGTGCCTATGGGAGCTATATGATATAGTCGCCCGATCTTAATCAAATTTGGCACAGTCATTAATAGTTATGCTAAACTGAGAAATATAAATTTTTATGACAATTGCTTCAAAAGTTACGAAGTAATTGACAAAAGTCACTGTTTTCGAAAGATCGTTCCTATGGGAGCTATATGATATAGTCACCCGATCTTGATCAAATTTGGCACAGTCGTTTATATGTGTAATTAACTCACCAATATTAAATTTCACGACAATAGCTCAAAAAAAACCGAAGTTATTAAGAAAAGTCACTGTTCGTGACTTTGGCGTTTGTATGGGAGCTATATGATATAGTGATCCGATCCGGCTGAATCCGAGATATACAACGCCTGCAATATATACAAGCCTACATGCAAAATTTCAGCTCTGTAGCTCCAACGGTCTAGGAGGAGTTTGCGTTGATCCAGACGGACGGACGGACGGACGGACGGACGGACGGACGGACGGACATGGCTATATGAACTCGTCTCGTCATGCTGATCAAGAATATATATACTTTATATGGTCGGAGATGCTTCCTTCAATGCGTTGCACACTTCTGACCAAAATTAATATACCCTTTTTGCAAGGGTATAAAAAGTCACACAAGCTTAACTTCCACATCGAAAAGCGAAAAAGGAGGGCTTTTTTTTCAAATATTATTACCATAGGTATAAACTATAGGAAAGTAAAAAAAAAATTCAAGAATTCCAAGAAACACGTCAAAGAAATACAAAAATCAGCACAGAGCCAATTTTTAATCTGTCTATATTTTTTATACCCTTGCAGAGGGTATTATAAAATTGGTCAGATGTTTGTAACGCACAGAAGGAGACGTTTCCGACCCCATAAAGTATATATATTCTTGATCAGCATGAGAAGCTGAGTTGATATAGCCATGTCCGTCTGTCCGTTTGTCCGTCCGCCCATCCGTCTGTGCATATGCGTTTTACTCAGCCGTCTTAAGAGCTATCGGGCTGAATTTTTTTTTCGGTGTTTTTTATTACCCGGGAAAAATAAAGTATGAAAACCATCAGAATCGGACCACTATTTCATATAGCTCTAGAAGAACTAGAAGAAACATTTTCATAAAAACTGGAGTATGCTATGAAATTTACATGTGTGATAATATTGGATATAAAACCCCAGATCCCAAAATTTGAATGTGATCGGATAAATATAACACAAGTTACAGTCAATATAATAATCGGCTCTGCTCCCAGCTCTGCCGGCAGCGCTGCATGCTGTCTACTACGTCTTTCGTCATCAACAGAGTGCATGGATACACACACAGACGCAACGCTACATAAACTGTATGTGTATGCGTGCGTTGCTTTGCTTTCGGAATGAGGGAAGAAGAAGAACAAATTGTAAAATTGAGAGTAAAATTGTTTTGTTTGCATATTGATGAATTGAGTTAGCAGTTGAGCTGAAAACAAACATGTAAAATTATTATTACCAAGGACTGCAAGGGTATATAAACTTCGGCATAGCCGATGTTAGCTTCTTTGATATTTTAAATTTGTAATAAGAAATGAATTTTCGTATTTTTATAAACATATCGTAGTATCTCGCTCACTCAAGCATACTAGCACCCTTGCGCTCCCACCAGCCAACGGCCAACTGGTCTTTTGGAAAAACGGTTATATGCCTAACTTGGCCATTTTTAGTCCGATTTTCATCAAATTTGGTATTTTGCGGGATATTAGTATCAAGTTTAAGTGTGCCAATTACGGGAGGTGATCGAGTTTGTTCAAATTACGGGGGCGGAAAGGGGCGTGGCAAAATCTTTACACAAAAAAAGTACGCATTTACAAATGTACATAACAAATTTGGTGTCTCTAGTTAGTATTGTGTTTGGGAAAATCGGTTTTATTTATAAACATGGCAGCACTAATGATACACTGTGCAACCAGTTAGCAGCAACCGAATTTTAAAGAGCCGAAAATATAAGATAAAGAGTAGCACTACTACAAAAGGTTCACCAGGAGATGATACACATCATCAATACTCCGAACGCCACACGACTTAAATTAATGACAGACAACGATTATTGTTTCGCACTAGAATATTTGTCGATTATCTCATTTATAGAGTTGTTTCAGTGCCAAGCATCCACGCCTTTGTGTTGACGAACAAATTTGTAGCACAAAGATGAGACATTACTAACAACAATATATGCCCAATAATAGGCCACACAAATAGGTTATAAAGCTGTTCGTTGTTGTTTTGTGTGATTTATATATCTACCGATTCGAAATACATAGCTGAGCAGGCGATAACAGTGTCTTACCTGGTTAGCAAGATCTTAGTGCTTCGGCCAACATAGTAGTACGTATGACCATACGTCTACGAAGTTCATACGTCTTACGGAGTCGAAGTTATTAATGTACTTTGGAAAGACAACATGGCCGGTTCGCATATTCGCAACTTAAATAACACGTAAGACTGGCCGTTGTGACAAAAAGACAAAGCATGTAGAAACATCGATCGAGAAACGCAGACCCAATTCAGCAAGGAGAAGAGGCCGTCGAATCAAGAGAGTTCGGTTTTAAAAAATAGGTAAAGACGACAGCTAAAAGACGTTGATCAAAAGCCTTGCTATTTTATAGTGTCAATTCTTATTGCAATCTGTAAAATAGTTTTACATAAAAACTAAGCTTCCTTCCTTTCCGACTCGCAGAAAGTTGCGGAACATTTTTTGCCTACCTCCTTAAAAGCCACCATATTGTCTACTTTTGACAAAACTATGAACATTTTCTGCTCCAAGGCCTTAACTGCCTGATCTGGATTTGGTGCAAATTTAAAGCCATCCTCTTTGAATCTGGCAGCAATCCACGTAGCTATTCCACAAACAATGCGAGTTTCAAAGTAGGCAAATCTTTTACTTAAACGGCTGTTCATAATTTTATAGGCAACTTATTTAGTGCTAAGATTGCATCCCAAGCTTTCCAATTTATGGTGAAGCTTGCAATTCGAGAGTTTTGAAAGTTCTTTTAAAATTACGATGTCCCCTGCGGAAAGTTGGGGTAGAGCTTTCGCTTTATACATTTGTAACTAGAAGTTTTTCAATTATATGGTAGGCACTATTCCATGGTATAGGCAAATCGAATTAGATCAATCCAATCGGGTTGGTAACATTCTGCGCCTTCTTGAATTTTTGCTTTGCATTGGCGCTGCGTTTTATAAATGATACCATGGACTTTTATTTTCCGAGAATTGGATTAAGAATTGAAAGCTTCAAAACTTCTTGAACTAAAAAAAGATTTATAGTGTCAGCAAAACATAAGAAGTGCTCTACTTGAACAAGTTCATTGCATTTTTTGATTATTGTTAGTAACTACAGCACAGTGATTGGTGGTGGTTTAAAGTGTCGTTGTTGACAAAACAAATGAAATAAGCTTAAATTCAGAATCAATGAAATGGCACGATATCTTTAATTTGCTTTTCAGGTCCAGTCGTCCATTATGATTGAAACGTACTCCGCACATTCTAAGGCGGACTGAAGTTAATATTTTAAGGCCTCAATTCCAAAAATTTTCTGAAGATTGCCTTCGATCTTTCCAACATGTTTTCAAACATTGGACCTTTTCCGCTTACGCTTTGGAGACTTAGCATCATTTATCAAAGTTAACTTACTTTTAAGATGTTTTTCCATCACATAAAAGCCACGGACGCCGCCAACACCACACACAATATTGCAAATCTTAAATTCGGAATATTCAATGAATGTCCAAAATATAATTACATCCAATAGCGGAATTACGTTTTGACAAAGTCAACAATTTACCGATTTGTTTGGATCGGGACAATAAAAGACGGTGCAAGCTCTGTAAATCATTACAAACGCAATGCATTTGTGAAAAATGTAATTTACATTTATGCTCTATTTCAACAAATTTATTTTAATTTATGTAAATTTAACATTTCTATTAAATACGTTTTTTATACCCTTGTAGAGGGTATTATAAAATTGGTCAGACGTTTGTAACGCACACAACGAGACGTATCCTGCCCCATAAAGTATACTTATATATTCTTGATCAGCGTGAGAAGTTGAGTCGATATAGACTTGTCCGTCGGTGAGTATGCTTTTTACTCAGCCATCTTAAAAGCTATCGGGCTGAAATTTTTTTCTTGTTCTTTTATTATGTGATATTATTGGATGTAGATCCCAATTTTAATCTGATCGGATAAATAGAACATTTAAATCGGTTGCAGAAAAATAATTTTGAACATATAAAAATATTATTGCCAGGGGCTGCAAGGGTATATAAACTTCATAGCCGAAGTTAGCTTCTTTGATATTTTACGTTTGAGACACCTATTACCTTTTTTGCACCTGACAGCTAAACGAAAAGTTATAGATTTTTTCTGAGTTCACTTTTGAGTTTAGAAGCCTTTATTTACTTTAATAGTGGACGTTAACAATACTATGCGCAATACATTCACGTAGACCCTACGACACCAGGACAAAGACTGTTACGCGCGAGCCCAAGCAGAAAATTGCCCACCTCCCACCCGACCGACCGAGGGGTGCAGCTGTATAACGCACGGAAAGAATCGCGTGGACAAGTACACAATAGAAAACACAGAACAACAAAATTAATACTATAGCTATCTATTAACTAAATGGGATAGGATAGATGTTTTAAGCATATTAATAGAAAACTCTGAGCCGATTACAGGGAATAGAAGGTTGTAATCAGAACAGAGGACCCTAAAAGGTTCATGCATGGCATAGTTAGAAGAACAACGACTAAGGGATAAAGGTATCAAAGGATGTCTACTCCGTCTACATGGTACCGACAGATTTACCTGAGCTGATAACTCAGGCGAGTCGATATCACCAATTAGGAGCTTGTGCATAAAAATAACACCAAGCATAGTTCTACGGTTAGTTAGGGAAGGAAGGTTAATCAAAAGAAGTCTACTAGAATACGAAGGCAAATTGATATTGCGATCCCAGCTTAAGCCACGAAGTGCAAATAGCAAAAATTGCTTTTGAACGGATTCAAGTCTAATCTGGTGCGACTCATATTGAGGTGACCAAATGCAAGATCCATACTCTAAAATAGGACGGACAAGCGAAGTAAAAAGAACTTTAGTTGTATAGGGGTCATCAAATTGTTTTGACCATCTTTTAATGAAACCCAGAACACTCATGGCCTTTGCGACCGTGGTGGAAATATGGGTGCTAAAATTTAACTTATGGTTCATAAGTACGACCAAATCATTCATATTATTTAGACGTAGAAAGTAATAGGGTATGATTAACGGAATCAAAGGTTTTGCTGAAGTCAGTAATTCTAAAAGGTTAGTGGTTGTAGATCTTCCTTTCACAAACCCATGTTGGGTAGCAAAATAAATGTTGCAATTGCGAAGGTATAATTTTCTCAAAAGCTTTCGGAATAGCAGACAATTTTGAAAAACCCCGGTAGTAAGAGGCGTCGACCTTTTTAAATGATAAGGATACAGATTTGCTTGATTTCGTTTAGCATTGTGTATTAAACATCATGAATTTTAAACGAGCGACTGTATACAGAGAGAGTAATTTGATAAACGGCGTGTTTTTTAAAACTTTTTATAATATCGAGTCTGCATATTTTTCAAATTGGATAACTCTCGAGAGAACCAGTGAGGTTTGTTAAGCCGCTCCTGCCTACCAAGAGGCACACAAATATCAAAGAGTGAATTCAGAGTATCATGACAGAAGCTGAACCAATAGATGGTGATAGTGACGGCCGATCAATTTTTAAATTTAATGTAGGATGAAATTTGTCGTCGGGAAGAACAAATGGTTCGATCATAGAAACATCACAATGAGAAGAATCCAATAGAAAAACCAGAGGGCCGGGGCTAACTTCGACCGCGCCAACGTTTGTATACCCTTGCAATGTTTTTGGTAACTCTTTCCTTACCTATAGCCATCAAAGCGGAAAAACGTTTTATCGAAAAAGGCCTACAATCTTAGCATAGGAAATAAATAAGATATTGATCAAAGTCACTGTTTTCCACCGATCGTTCTTATGGGAGCTATATGATATAGTTGTCCGATCCTAATCAAAGGCAATTTAAAGGCAATCGCGTGGCACAGTTGTTTATACGTGTAAAAAACTCACAAATATTATATTTCATGACGATAGTTTAGAAAATACCGAAGTAATTGAGAAAAGCCACTGTTCGTGACTTTGCCGTTTGTATGGCAGCTATATGATATGGTGGTCCAATCCAGCTGAATCCGAGATATACAACCCCTGCAGTAAATACAAGCCTACATGCAAAATTTCAGCTCTGTAGCTCCACCGGTCTAGGGGAGGAGTTTGCGTTGATCCAGACGGACGGACGGACGGATAGCCATTTGAACTCGTCTCGTCGTGCTGATCATGAATATATATACTGTATATGGTTTGAAAAGCTTCCTTCTACGCGTTGCACACTACTGACCAAAATTAATATACCCTTTTTGCAAGGATATAATGAGATCTGAGATAAGCCTGGAAGGCCATCAATAAAGTCATGACACATATAAGGCAGCAACATGGTAGATTTATGGCTGCTGGGAAATAATAAGGCAGCCAAATGTACTAATATATAGAAACGTTTATTAGGAATCCAGTCAAAGCGTCTTCGCAAGTTTTACTAGAGAGACAGTGTTGAATAACAATAATAATGCTTAGAATTCAGTTTAGGATTGGGAAACGACAAACAGAGAAAACATGTGCAAATTTATCAATGCCTTTTAGAATGAACATTCTTTCCTTGATATAATGAGTCGTGGGCTTAGGGCAATGTTTTTGCACATGTTCACTAAAAGGGCTTAACAATTATGCAGGCGTTGATGGCTTGTCCAAATCTTCATCAAATTCATTAAATTTTGTTCAAGGTGTGCCGTCGTTGCACAACAATGCAGAGATCTATGCCATCGTTCGATTAAACCGTTGGATTGTGGGTGATAGGCAGTAGTATATATCTGTTTGCTGCCGATGAATTGTGCGAGTTCCCTGAAAATAGCGGATTCGAACTGCTCTCTATAACATCTGAAGTTCAATCGCTAGGCGTCACAGCGTAAATGGCACTAGGTGTGTTAGGTTCCTCTGAATAAAGCGATTTGCTTTCCACTGCTTTGATAATTTTGTTTGCTATTTTGGCACACTGTTAGCATTGGACGTATTGTCGGAGCATCTCTGCAAGAAAGAGTGTGAGAATTATGCTTTCACTTGCCAGATCCGGGGCGAGGCATCGCATGTGTGCCAAAATTTCAGATGGTTTTGATCCAAATCCACAAATCCAGCAGACGACGTAATTTTGATTCAGAAGATTCGGCGAATCCCTCTAAAAGACGATTCCTGGTGACGAGATATTTGTCTGTCCCAGGTGGTCGTAGAACCAAATCTTTTACAGCAATAAATGTTTCCTCGTCCAGATGCATCGTCGTCAATATTGTGCAAGCGAAATAAGCGTTCGATTTGAGCGAACCACAAAGGGGGGTTGTTTCTTGCGAATCGTGTCAAGTGCATGGGCGCTCGTTGGCCGAGTGCCGCATTATTTATGGTGGCGTTGCTAGTTGCATGTAGAAGTTCTAGTTGGCTTTTAAGATCGTCTAGTTCCCTTTTCATTTCTATTGATTTCCATTGAAATTTTCAATGGTCGTCTCTTGTTGAAATTCTAGTCGCCTTGTCTGTGTCTGTGTCTGTGTCATAAATCCGCCAAAAAAATTGGTGTCAAGTTTGACTTCGGATGAAGAAATTTGCTAGTAGACCAAAATCGAAATCATGGAACGTTTTGTGATGCTGAACATCACGTCGGGGTCACCACTATGGCTGCTGGGAAATAATAAGGCAGCCAAATATACTTAAATATAGAAAATTTTATTAGAATTCCGATCAATGCGTCTTGGCAAGTTTTACCAGAGAGAGACATTGTTGAATAACAATAATAATGCTTATAATTCAGTTTAGAATTGGGAAACAACAAACAGAGGGCGAACCAGTATTCCCAGTGTCGCCACAGATTCATCTGTTGGTGACCATGTTAAAGCAGGTAAATTAAAATCACCTAAAACTATGAGCATGCATTGACTGGAAACTAAAGAGGAGACAAACTGAATTGCCTCTAAATGATTTAAATATACCACCATGTCTGACATCGGTGGAATATAGGAACAAGTAATGAAAGCATTAAAAGATTTAAAATTTACTTTAACACCGACAAACTCAATCTCCTCCTGGGTACTATAAAATTGGATCATTAAAGATGATAAAGCAGCATCAACACCTATCAGAACGCCACCACCTATGCGAGAAATCCGGTCACGTCTGAATATAGAAAAGTTTGTGGAAAAAACCGATGCATCAGCAATATCAGGTTTTAGCCACGTCCCTGTAAAAGCTATAATGTTATGCTCAAAAGAAAGACTATCTACATAGAGATTAGGAAGTTTAGATTTCAGTCCTCTAATGTTCTGGTAGCCCAGGCTAAGGGACGAAACTAGTTTTTTGATACACCAGCAGATGCTGATGTGGCAGGAATGGTGTTAGTTGTTGTTGGCAGGCGAATCAGTGGCCGACTTTCCTTCTTTTTACAGTATATTCCTTTACTATTATATGCTTCGGCCAAAAATCTTCTCGATGTATAATGTCAAACATATTGGCAGAAACATTAATTAAGGGCGAAATGTCCCGAGAAAACGAAAATTTAAACTTTTCCACCGCTACGTTGCACAAGTCAACCACTGCAACAGACAACTTGTTCACGGGGCCCTTGAACTATCGGCAATTTCCATTGGAATAGGTAATTTCCCGGACAAATCGGACACTTCAATTGGCACCGTTTTGAGAGATTATTCCTAAGTGTTACCGGTAATACCTCACTAACCGCATTCACCACCGGGCTCTTAAACGATATCAATTGCTGTACATTGGGAGTGGACGGTGCAAGAGACCGGTCGCGGACGATAAATTACGCTTTTTAAATTCCGCTTGCCCTCAAAGTGTCAAAGCTCCCATAAAAGCGGCAAAGTCACGAACAGTGACATTTCTCAATAACTTTGTTATTTTTTGAGCTATTGTCGTAAAATTTAATATTGGTGAGTTATAAACACATAAACGACAAATTTAATCAAGATCGAGTGACTATATCATAAAGCTGCCATAGGAACGATCGGTCGATATGACTTTAATGATATGACTAATTTTCTCAAACAGCTTAGGAATTGCTGTTGAACAATTCGATTTGTTGCCCTTTTTAAAAAGCGGAATAATAAAAGACTCCTTCCAAACATCATGAAAGGTACAAGTCTCACTCGATATAAAGAACTAGCAATCCCGGCATTGCTCATCATCACATTGGTCATCAGTTTAAATCAATGACTTAAAGGTGAAGTTGATACAACTTTTTATAGGTTTTCAAATCTTTAAAATTTATTGAAAAAGTTAAATAAAGAAAAAAACTAGAGTGCCGGGGATAACTACGACCGCGTCAAAGTTTGTATACCCTTCCACCTTTTTTGGTAACTCTTTCCTTACCTATAGCCATCAAAGTGGAAAAACGTTTTATCTAAAAAAACTAAAGTTTGCGAAAGAACAGCCTACAATCTTAGCATAGGAAATAACGAAGATGTTGATCAAAGTCACTGTTTTCCACTGATCTTTCCTATGGGAGCTATATGATATAGTTACCCGATCCTTATCAAATTTGGTACAGTCATTAACAGATATATTAAACTAACAAATAGTTAATTTGAAAGCAATCGCGTTAAAAGTAACGAAGGTACATATTTATAAATGTCACTGTTTTCGAACGATCGTTTCTATGGGAGCTATATGATATAGTCACCAGATATTGATCAAATTTGGCACAGTCGTTTATAGGTGTAAACTCACCACTATTAAATTTCAAGACAATAGCTCAAAAAATAACGAAGTTATTGAGAACGGTCACTGTTCGTGACTTTGGCATTTGTATGAGAACTATGGTCCGATCCGGCTGAATTCGAGATATACAACCCCTACAGATATACTGCAAGTCTATTGGACAAAGTCACTGTTTTCCACCGATCGCTCCTATGGGAGCTATATGTATGATATAGTCACCCGATCTTTATCAAATTCGACACAGTCATTAACAGATATATTAAACTAACAAAGGTTTAATTTAAAAGCAATCGCGTCGAAAGTAACGAAGATATTAACAAAATTCACTGTTTTTGACCGATCGTTCCTATGGGAGCTATATGATATAGTCACCCGATCTTGATCAAGTTTGACAAAGTGGTTTATGGGTGTAATAAATTCACCAATATTAAATTTTTGATCAGGAATATAAATACTTTATATGGTCGGAGATGCTTGCTTCTATGCGTTGTAGACTGCTTACCAAATTATTATATTCTTTTGCAAGGGTATAAAAAACATCAAAAAAGCAAACTGTGGGGCTGTGCCGAAGTTTATATACCCTTGCAGTTCATGGCCATAATATTTGTACATTTCTTTTTCTTTTTCTTACCCATCCCCATGTAGTAGCGCTACAGGGCAGAGCCGACTTATATTGACAGTAAATTATGTTCCATTTATCTGATATGCACCGCCGGACGTATGCTGCAGTGGTATAAAAATTGGTATTATTGAAAATTCCTAGTCGCCCATCAACGACCTATTTTATTTTGTATTAAAACCTTTTGAGGAAAAAGGGGATTGACAATCCTGTTTCCATGAACATATGTATGTATTATTAAATTTAATATTGGTGACTTAATTACACATATAAACGACTGTACCGAATTTGATCAAGATCGGGTGACTATATCATATAGCTCCCATAGGAACGATCGTTCGAAAACAGTGACTTTTGTAAATAACTTCGTTATTTCCTATGCTAAGATTGCAGGCCATTCCTTCGCAAACTTTAAAAATTTATATATCTCAGTTTAGCATACCATTAATGACTGTGCCAAATTTGATTAAGATCGGGTAACTATATCATATAGCTCCCATAGGAACAATCGGTGAAAAGTGACTTTGATCAATGTGTTCGTTATTTCCTAAGCCGTTCTTTCGCAAACATTAGACCTTTTACACAAAAAACTTGCAAGGGTATACAAACTTTGACGCGGTCAAAGTTAGCCCCGTCCCTCTGGTTTTCATTTGGTTTACAAGCGTTGGGTGGATTATAATAAGATTATTACAAGTTTTGTCTTCATTTTAATAATATCAATCCCAATCGATTTTATATTTTTAGATTTGGAACAAACGTTGATTTATCTGATGAACGAAAATGGAAGCCTCAATTAAGTGAACTTCAAAAACTGCCAGCTTTCGCTCGAGTTATATCAGCTGCCAACATGTTGTCTCATGTGGGTCATGTTATTTTGGGAATGAACACCGTTCAATTGTATATGAAAGTGCCTGGAAGTAGAACTCCTGGTCATCAAGAAAATAACAACTTCTGTTCTATAAATATAAATATTGGTCCCGGTGATTGTGAATGGTTTGCTGTACCCGATGCCTACTGGGGTGGAATTCATAATTTGTGTGAAAAGAACAACATTAGTTACTTACATGGATCGTGGTGGCCTGTATTAGAAGATTTGTATAAAGAAAACATACCAGTTTACAGATTCATACAAAAACCAGGAGATTTAGTTTGGGTAAATGCTGGGTAAGTAACGATTATATTTATAAAATTATAACAATTACAATTACACTATTAAAATGTATTTAACAATTATAGAACATAATGTATGTAAATCATGTGATTGTAAATGTGATATAGTTAATTCTCCCTAAGACAAAAACCTTTTTGCAAAGCCATGCTTACGCTTTAATGTATAATTTTATACCCTTGCAAAAAGGGTATATTAATTTTGGTCAGAAGTGTGCAACGCATAGAAGGAAGCATTTCCGACCATATAAAGTATATATATTCTTGATCAGCACGACGAGACGAGTTCATATAGCCATGTCTGTCCGTCTGCCCGTCGGTCCGTCCTAGACCGTTGGAGCTACAGAGCTGAAAGCTGCATGTAGGCTTGTATATACTGCAGGGGTTGTATATCTCGGATTCAGCCGGATCGGACCACTATATCATATAGCTCCCAAAAAACCAATTCGCTTGCCTACAACAACAACTAATACTATTCCTGCCACATCAGCATCTGCTGGTGTGTCAAAAAACTAGCTTCGTCCCTTAACCTGGGTTACCAGAACGTTAGAGGACTGAAACCTAAACTTCCTAATCTCTATGTAGATAGTCTTTCTTTTGAGTATAACATTCTAGCTTTCACAGAGACGTGGCTAAAACCTGATATTGCTGATGCATCGGTTTTTTCTACAAACTTTTCTATTTTCAGACGTGACCGGATTTCTCGCATAGGTGGTGGCGTTCTCATAGCTGTTGATGCTGCTTTATCATCTGAAATGATTCCATTTTCTAGTACCCAGGAGATTGAGTTTGTCGGTGTTAAAGTAAATTTTAAATCTTTTAATGCTTTCATTACTTGTTCCTATATTCCACCATTGTCAGACATGGTGGTATATTTAAATCATTTAGAGGCAATTCAGTTTGTCTCCTCTTTAGTTTCCAGTCAAGACATGCTCATAGTTGTAGGTGATTTTAATTTACCAGCTTTAGCATGGTCACCAACAGATGAATGTACCATGTTGCTGCCCTCTTTGTCACATGACTTCATTGATGGCCTTCTAGGCTTATCTTTATCCCAAGTCAATCCTGTATTAAATTCGAATGGAAAATCGTTAGATCTTATTTTTGTATTGGATTCTTCTTATTGTGAGGTTTCTAGGATCGAATCATTTGTTCTTCCAGAAGACAAATTCCAAGACAACTGATTTTGTCAGCCTTAATGAAAACATTACTACTACCGATTGGTTTTATTTGTACAATTGTAGAGATATGAACTCAGCTGTTCCTTTTTTCTATGATACTCTGAATTCACTCTTTGATATTTGTGTGCCTCTTGGTAGGCTTAACTACTTCCCTAGTTCTCTCGTGAGCTGTCCAATTTGAAAAATGTGAAGACACGATATTATAAGAAGTTTTAAAAAACACGTCATTCATCAGATTATGCTCTGTATACAGTCGCTCGTTCAAAATTCATGATGCTTAATACACAATGCTATAAGAATTATCTTCAGCGGTGTAAGCTTCAGTTTTCTTCTGACCCTAAACAATTTTATAATTTTGTTAATTCTAAACGTAAGACCTCTGTGCACCCATCCATTTTGTCTTTTCAAAATAAAAAATTGCACTGATCAGGCAATTGCCAATATGTTTGCGAGTTTTTTCAAAACAACTTATTCCTCAACGGAATATCGAGCAAGTCCGTATCCTTATCATTTAAAAAAGGCTAATTGCATTTTCAATCCAGTGATTGATGAAAGTTCTATTCTTAGCGAACTTGAATTAGTTAAACCTGTTAATTCTCCGGGGCCAGATGGTCTTCCTGGATGTGTACTCAGGTTCTGTGCAAACGCATTATGTAAACCCATTTTAAAATTGTTTCTATTGTCTGTAGAATCTTCCTCTTTTCCATCTATTTGGAAGGAGTCGTATATTATTCCTCTGCATAAAAATGGCAAAAAGTCCGAAGCCTCTAACTATAGGGGTATCTCAAAATTGTCCGCTATTCCGAAAGCTTTTGAGAAAATTATAACTTCTCAATTGCAACATTTTTGCAGCTCTATTATTTCGCCATCCCAACATGGGTTTGTGAAACGTAGATCTACAACCACTAACCTTTTAGAATTTACATCAATAATTATCAAGGGGTTCAAAAATGGTAAACAAACTGATGTCATATACACTGACTTCAGCAAAGCCTTTGATTCCGTTAATCATACCCTATTACTTTCTAAGCTGAGCGACATTGGGTTTCCACCCCTTTTCCTTTCTTGGGTTCGAGAATATTTAACAAATAGAAAACAGAAGGTACTTTTTAAGTCTTCTTTATCCGTTTCCATTTCTGTGACTTCTGGTGTACCTCAAGGTAGTCATCTTGGCCCTCTGCTCTTCACACTATTTATTAACGATCTTTCATCAGTCATTGTTCATTCGCGTGTGCTTATGTATGCTGACGATGTCAAGCTTTGTCTTACTTATAAAGATACAGATTCATTAAGTGGGCTACAAGCTGATCTTAAAAAACTTTCAATCCTGGTGCCAGTTTAATCTACTAAATCTTAACACCACCAAATGTCAGGTAATGACTTTTTTTCGTAACTCTCCTCAACTGGTCACTTATTTTCTAAACAACAGCCCTTTAGAACGTCTAAATAATATGAACGATTTGGGCGTACTTATGGACCATAAGTTAAATTTTAACACCCATATTTCCACCACGGTCGCAAAGGCCATGAGTGTCCTGGGTTTCATTAAAAGATGGTCAAAAGAATTTGATGACCCCTATACAACTAAAGTTCTTTTTACTTCGCTTGTCCGTCCTATTTTAGAGTATGGATCTTGCATTTGGTCACCTCAATATGAGTCGCACCAGATTAGACTTGAATCCGTTCAAAAGCAATTTTTGCTATTTGCACTTCGTGGCTTAAGCTGGGATCGCAATATCAATTTGCCTTCGTATTCTAGTAGACTTCTGTTGATTAACCTTCCTTCCCTAACTAACCGTAGAACTATGCTTGGTGTTATTTTTATGCACAAGCTCCTAATTGGTGATATCTTGGATAAATCTGTCGGTACCATGTATACGGAGTAGACATCCTTTGATACCTTTATCCCTTAGTCGTTGTTCTTCTAACTATGCCATGCATGAACCTTTTAGGGTCCTCTGTTCTGATTACAACCTTCTATTCCCTGTAATCGGCTCAGAGTTTTCTATTAATATGCTTAAAACATCTATCCTATCCCATTTAGTTAATAGATAGCTATAGTATTATGTGTTTGTCTGTCTTTTATATTGTGTATTTTGTCCACGCGATTCGTGCCGTGCATTATACGGCTGCACCCCTCGGTCGGTCGGGTGGGAGGTGGGCAGTTATCTGCTTGGGCTTGCGCGTAACATGTTTAACAGTCTATGACCATGTTTAACAGTCTTCAGGGTGCCTTTGGAGTTCTGTAGACGCCGAACGTATACTCTAGAGACTTTTTCTACCATACATGACAACTTTACTTTCATCAGTCCATAGCACGTGTCTCCACTCTTGGACAGGCCAATTCTCGTGATTTCTGGCAAACTTAAAGCGATTGGCAATATGTCTCGCGTTGAAAAGTGGAACATTCCTTGGGGTTCAGGCTTATAAATTGTTTATACGAAGGTACCTGCGAACTATTTGGACGCTAGTAGAGATGTTCAAGTCCTTTTCCAGCCTTAAAAGGATCCCTATTACTTTCTTGGATTAAGCGACCGACTTCTTTATGCTTCTGTTTCGTATGCGAGTTGCAGACTTTTATTTGAAATTGATCGCATTTCGAATCATTTTGTTGGAACTACCAACCAATTTTTAAACTTAGCGATACGATTATCCCTCAAAAATCTGGTTTTGGATGAGTTTTTGCTCTTCTACAGAGTGTTTTCCCCGACCTATTATATTTTGAAATTTTTGATTTTTTTTAGTGCTAGTGCTTTTAAAATTGACTTCGATCAAGGGACTGTTAAACATGTGTTTTTTACACTGCAATCATACGAAATATGACGATATGACGACTCAAGTGGTGCTATTTTTCGAGTTTCGAGTATTTTTTGAGTATATGAAAAAAATCTTTGAAAATTTTTGAATATGTTGGATATTATTATACTTTTTTTGTTCACACATGTTTCTTGAACCTTAAATTAAAGCTAAAAATCCTTTGAACAAATAACCTCAGCAAGCGGTCCTATTTTTAAGTTCGCAGCTGTACATATGTATGTACATGACATATGTAGATATGTGCATTAAAGGAAAAAGTAAAGTTTAATGAACATATTATACACTAGAAACCCTGCCACGCTTCACTGTGCCCGCTTTTGAAAAACTAAAATTGCGACTTTAATTTGAGATTTAAACTATCCTATCTCTCAAGTTAGATCAAACTGCACATGGTGTGCGAATTTTATTATAATCGGTTAAGTGGTTTAGGAGTCCATTGAGGGCAAACATTGTGACACGAGATTTATATATACATATTAAGATATATGTACATAGATATGTAAAAGGTACATGTATGAGGTATACGGTAAAATAAAATAATTTAATAATACATACATATGTTCATGGAAACAGGATTGTCAATCCCCTTTTTCCTCAAAAGGTTTTAATACAAAAAAAAATAGGTCGTTGATGGGCGACTAGGAATTTTCAATAATACCAATTTTTATACCACTGCAGCATACGTCCGGCGGTGCATATCAGATAAATGGAACATAATTTACTGTCAATATAAGTCGGCTCTGCCCTGTAGCGCTACTACATGGGGATGGGTAAGAAAAAGAAAAAGAAATGTACAAATATTATGGCCATGAACTGCAAGGGTATATAAACTTCGGCACAGCCCCACAGTTTGCTTTTTTGATGTTTTTTATACCCTTGCAAAAGAATATAATAATTTGGTAAGCAGTCTACAACGCATAGAAGCAAGCATCTCCGACCATATAAAGTATTTATATTCCTGATCAAAAATTTAATATTGGTGAATTTATTACACCCATAAACCACTTTGTCAAACTTGATCAAGATCGGGTGACTATATCATATAGCTCCCATAGGAACGATCGGTCAAAAACAGTGAATTTTGTTAATATCTTCGTTACTTTCGACGCGATTGCTTTTAAATTAAACCTTTGTTAGTTTAATATATCTGTTAATGACTGTGTCGAATTTGATAAAGATCGGGTGACTATATCATACATATAGCTCCCATAGGAGCGATCGGTGGAAAACAGTGACTTTGTCCAATAGACTTGCAGTATATCTGTAGGGGTTGTATATCTCGAATTCAGCCGGATCGGACCATAGTTCTCATACAAATGCCAAAGTCACGAACAGTGACCGTTCTCAATAACTTCGTTATTTTTTGAGCTATTGTCTTGAAATTTAATAGTGGTGAGTTTACACCTATAAACGACTGTGCCAAATTTGATCAATATCTGGTGACTATATCATATAGCTCCCATAGAAACGATCGTTCGAAAACAGTGACATTTATAAATATGTACCTTCGTTACTTTTAACGCGATTGCTTTCAAATTAACTATTTGTTAGTTTAATATATCTGTTAATGACTGTACCAAATTTGATAAAGATCGGGTAACTATATCATATAGCTCCCATAGGAAAGATCAGTGGAAAACAGTGACTTTGATCAACATCTTCGTTATTTCCTATGCTAAGATTGTAGGCTGTTCTTTCGCAAACTTTAGTTTTTTTAGATAAAACTTTTTTCACTTTGATGGCTATAGGTGGTAAGGAAAGAGTTACCAAAAAAGTTGCAAGGGTATACAAACTTAGCCTCGGCCGTCTAGTTTTTCTTACATCTGTGAAACAGATTAACATATTATTAAGCTTAATAAACAAACGCTTTGCAAATGTTTCGCAAATGCAAAACTCGAAACTAAAAAACCTGATCATTATTTGTTTAATTGAAAATATTATAAAAATACTTATTGTAATGATCCATGTTTTCAGGGGTTACAATTTATTTATATTTCATGCTCAGCGTTCGCCACTTGACATCGTGCCGTTGTTACATATATTCTCAAATGTTTTCCACAGAGTGTGGATGCATGTTCGTTTGGTTTTAAGCAATACTTGGCATATGATTCTTTATGACACAATTTTGTTTTGTGTTTATATTTTGTTTTGTATTGTTCATTAGTGCATCTGTGGTCGTGGTCGTGCAGTGCAGCCATACCCTAAACGGGATTTCTGCAAGCGTCTAAGAACACCTTCAGTTTTTTTTGCGTTTGTGTATTTGAAACGTGACTCTAACAACAAAAGAGAAAAACAATAAAAAAGATGTTAAGTCAGGTGTTAAGGTCATTACCTTTACAACACACGTAACCGTGTGAGGAATGGAAAAGTCGCAAGGCATTGGCATGGGCCGGTGACCTTCGAAGAAGAGTTTCTTCTACACTTAGACTTAATTTAATTATAATAGAAATTTGCTCACAGAAAGAGAGAGGACAGGAAAACATGTGCGTAACTGAAACCAGGTGCTTACGAACAAAATCAGGAAGTAGTTTATACTACCTTACGTCATCTTATCTATTGGGGGTTTCACAAAAATCTCTAGAGATTTTGAGGCAGTTTGTTTTTGAAATCTACCAAATGAAATGTTGGTGTCACTGCAAATGGAAAAATAGATTGTGGATAGATATGTTTATGTAGATATATTACAAAATACAATGCTACCATATGTCAGTTGGGAATTGCCTAACGATCCGAAACATATCATGAAGCTTGCGAAAGAGTGGTTTGCATTCGGTTAAGCGGGTCGTGGGTTTGATTATAGAATCCAATCCATCAAAAAAAGCTGAGCTTTTGCAAATAGTTCAGGAAGCATGGTCGCTTAACCCCTTTGAAGCGTTGTCAGGACCTTATCGATGCTCCGCCCATGTGATGCCGGTATTTAAAAAAGGCTATACAACAAAAGACATCAAAGTCTCGGTTTGCATCGTTAATAGGAACTGGAGAAATGGGACGATACGAAACGATACAAATTGCAACAGGTTTTTCATTGCATTTGTTTTGATTTTCAATTAATTGGTTCCAAAATAAAAAAGTTTATTGAAAACGATAATTATTATTGATACTTATTTAAAGTCTTATAAATAATCAATTCAAAATTAAATTTATTTTATTTCCTGACATATGTATATGTCATTTAAAAAAATAATGCAAAATAGAATATAATTCATAGGACGACAGCTTTGCTCGCAAGCTTTTAGAGTTAAACCATTTTTCCGTCGGAGGTTTTTGTTTTTTCGTTTTCCTTAAATATTGGTGTTAAGTTTGTTAAATTTTATCAGTTTTTTTGCATATAATTCTCTATGTACCAATTAACAGCGTTAGCAACAGTTGTCTGGATCATTATCAGCAAAAATATCGATGGAATGGGCAATCAATTGCACTTTATGGTCTTTAATAGGGGCTTTGGTGTATTTGACATTATTGAGTAAGAAGAACTTTTCGGTGTTTTTCGCAAAAGTTATTAAAAAATTATAAAAACCAATGTAAACCCATGCACGTAAAACAAATATTTTAAATACTAAACAATAATAAAAAATTTATTGCAAGCATGTCTTACTATCTCGCTCCCTCATATAAGTGTTTTTCCGTCACCTGCTAACGGCCAATTATACCCTTAAGACCGACCCACCTAAAGAAACATGCATAACTTGGCTATTTTCAGTCCGCTATTGATCGAGTTCGATCAAATTGTACTAGGTTAAAACTTAAAGAGCTAAACGAGATTATCGGGCTTAAATAAGTTATGGGGCGGAAAAGGCAAGGGCAAATGGTATAAAAATCACTGTTCTCCACCTTTCGTTTCTGTGTGAATTATGCTAATCCGATCCCGCTATATTCGAAAATGACATTGCAGATTTAACGGTCGATGTCAAGGGTCAGTACACATAATACATACATAAGTGAACCAGCGGAGACTACATTGACATTGACTACATGAACTCTTTACATTTTTCTTTTTTTCTTTTTAGGTGTGTACACTGGGTCCAGTCGATTGGCTGGTGTAACAACATTGCCTGGAATGTTGGCCCGCTGACAGCACGTCAGTATTCTCTTGCTGTAGAACGATATGAGTGGAATAAATTGGAAAACTTTAAAAGTATTGTTCCCATGGTTCATTTAAGCTGGAATCTTGCCAGGAATATAAAAGTATCTGATGCAAAGCTTTTTGAATTGATAAAGTACGTACATTGCTCAAACAAATTTTGTAAATGTTAATACCACACTGCATAATGAAAAGATTATTAATTTTAAAAACATTTTTTTTTTTTTGACGTAATTATTACGAAAACTTTCTTTGTTTCATACTTAGTTACCTTAAAAATTAATGTTAGTGCTGGCTCACTAAGAAGACGCGTAAAGTAAGTTTTACGTACATGCTTACCGAAGCACCCACCTTTATTTCGATAACTTTCAAAAGAAAATTCTGAAAATTAAACTAAGTACTAAGACTACTGAGTAGCAATTTCTGGAATGTGTACTTCAACTAATTTAACTAATTGTAAAGCCACCTTGTCCCTCCAACTATTTAAAAACATTTTGTAACGCTTAATTGATAAACTTTTCCTTTTGCCATTTCTCTAAACCAAAAAACAATATGCTGTTGAAAGAATCCGTTAACAAGTTTGACAGTCTACGGAATTTAGTGTTTTAACGTGAGGCATAATATTCCACAACTTCTAAAATTTAATTTCAATAGTTTGATTCGATCAGACGAACAGAACTCAAGTTATATTCAATATAAATCAGCATTCTCCATAAGCAACGCTACATAAACTATAACTCGGTAATAGTGCTGCAAAATAATCGATATTTTAACTTTCACTCGTGGCAGAGGACGGACGTTTTTTTTTTTTTGCGCTTATCAACTTTTCTTTTTTTCTCGCGATGAAATACTTTTCCATAACTTTTAAATTCATTATCCACATTTTTTTTTTTTTTTAATTTCAGCGTCCGAATTTTATTTTCATTTCGCGAATTCTTGCTGTCGCTTTTGTTTTAATTTAAATAAAATCAAAACTTACAACAATACTTGCATTAGCGGTGTTGTTGTTTTGTTTATCTCTTTTGCTTTTGCGTCTTTACCGTTTTAACTAACTCTCGCGCTCTTGCGTACAAATTGTTGTTGCATGTGTTCAATTTGACGCGCTCTCTTGATTTGCGCTCTCGTCTTTTGCCTACCCGCGACTCTGTGATACGTGTTTTTGTGCTTTCATATCTTTTAATTCTTTAGTTGTGAAGGCTTACTCTGCACATTAACCCTTGTGTCAGAACTGGTCAGTATATTCTTATACACAGATTTTTTACCTTCAGAATTTTTATTTTTTATTTTTTTGTATTTTCTCTTTTAATTAAATTAAACTTTTTGATAAAATGGTTGTCTGCTCAAAAAATAATTGCATAGTTGCCACTAATGCGGTTGACTCCCATGATTATATTCTTTGTTGGTTGTGTGACAATGCGGTTCACGTTAAGTGTGCAGGTTACACAGGCAGAATCAAGGAGTCTATTGCTAAAGGTGGTGGCTTAAAATATGGATATGATGCTTGCCGGGAGGTCGAGAATGAGACGCGCTGATTTATGAGGCGGACTAGAAATAGTTTTGATACTTTGAGGGCAGGTTTTAACTAACTCCAAGCGGTGTTTACTTCGTTGGAGACTCAGTTTAGAAGCTTATCGCTTATGAATGAGTCTCCGAAACGTAAAAGGACCAGTCCTTGGGGTGTTTCTGTATGTGAAGATCTGCCAGCGTCTCTTATCGTCCCCGACCGGTCTCATGCACCGTCCACTCCTAATGTACAGCAATTGATATCGTTTAAGAGCCCAGTTGTGAATGCTATTAGTAAGGAATTACCGATATCATCTGGGAATGATCTCTTAAAAACGATGACTATTGTAGTGTCCGATGTGTCCGGGCAATTACCCATTCCAATGGAAATTGCCGATAGTTCTAAAAGTATCAAGAGCCCCGTAAATAAATTGACTGCTGCAGTGGGTGACTTGCCCAACGTTACTGCTGCGGCTGACGCTTCAGGACCGCGGCCTCTCGTTGGCATACCTCCAAAGAAACATATATTTGTTTCTAGGCTAGACCCTGTTGTCACATCTGATGATGTAATAGCCTATATTCGGAAGAAAGTTAACGTCTCGACTATTGCGGTGGAGAAGTTTAAATTTTCTTATTTCTGCCAATATCTTCGACACCATATGTCGAGAAGATTTTTGGCCGAAACATATAATAGTTAAGGAATATACTGTAAAAAAGAAAAATCGGAAACGATTCGCTTGCCAACAACAACAACTAATACTATTCCTGCCAAAACAGCATCTCCTCGTGTGTCAAAAAACTAACTTCGTCCCTTAACCTGGGTTACCAGAACGTTAGAGGACTGAAATCTAAACTTCCTAATCTCTATGTAGATAGTCTTTCTTTTGAGCATAACATTCTAGCTTTTACAGAGACGTGGATAAAACCTGATATTGCTTCGTTTATTCCACAAACTTTTTTATATTCATATTCTCGCATAGGTGGTGGCGTTCTGATAGCTGTTGATGCTGCTTTATCATCTAAAATGATTCAATTTTCTAGTACCCAGGAGATTGAGTTTGTCGGTGTTAAAGTAAATTTTAAATCTTTTAATGCTTTCATTACTTGTTCCTATATTCCACCATTGTCAGACATGGTGGTATATTTAAATCATTTAGAGGCAATTCAGTTTGTCTCCTCTTTAGTTTCCAGTCAAGACATGCTCATAGTTGTAGGTGATTTTAATTTACCCGCTTTAGCATGGTCACCAACAGATGAATGTACCATGTTGCTGCCCTCTTTGTCACATGACTTCATTGATGGCCTTCTAGTCTTATCTTTATCCCAAGTCAATCCTGTATTAAATTCGAATGGAAAATCGTTAGATCTTATTTTTGTATTGGATTCTTCTTATTGTGAGGTTTCTAGGATCGAATCATTTGTTCTTCCAGAAGACAAATTCCAAGACAACTGATTTTGTCAGCCTTAATGAAAACATTACTACTACCGATTGGTCTTATTTGTACAATTGTAGAGATATGAACTCAGCTGTTCCTTTTTTCTATGATACTCTGAATTCACTCTTTGATATTTGTGTGCCTCTTGGTAGGCTTAACTAACTTCCCTGGTTCTCTCGTGAGCTGTCCAATTTGAAAAATGTGAAGACACGATATTATAAGAAGTTTTAAAAAACACGTCGTTCATGAGATTATGCTCTGTATACATTCGCTCGTTCAAAATTCATGATGCTTAATACACAATGCTATAAGAATTATCTTCAGCGGTGTAAGCTTCAGTTTTCTTCTGACCCTAAACAATTTTATAATTTTGTTAATTCTAAACGTAAGACCTCTGTGCACCCATCCATTTTGTCTTTTCAAAATAAAAAATTGCACTGATCAGGCAATTGCCAATATGTTTGCGAGTTTTTTCAAAACAACTTATTCCTCAACGGAATATCGAGCAAGTCCGTATCCTTATCATTTAAAAAAGGCTAATTGCATTTTCAATCCAGTGATTGATGAAAGTTCTATTCTTAGCGAACTTAAATTAGTTAAACCTGTTTATTCTCCGGGGCCAGATGGTCTTCCTGGATGTGTACTCAGGTTCTGTGCAAACGCATTATGTAAACCCATTTTAAAATTGTTTCTATTGTCTGTCGAATCTTCCTCTTTTCCATCTATTTGGAAGGAGTCGTATATCATTCCTCTGCATAAAAATGGCAAAAAGTCCGAAGCCTTTAACTATAGGGGCATCTCAAAATTGTCCGCTATTCCGAAAGCTTTTGAGAAAATTATAACTTCTCAATTGCAACATTTTTGCAGCTCTATTATTTCGCCATCCCAACATGGGTTTGTGAAACGTAGATCTACAACCACTAACCTTTTAGAATTTACATCAATAATTATCAAGGGGTTCAAAAATGGTAAACAAACTGATGTCATATACACTGACTTCAGCAAAGCCTTTGATTCCGTTAATCATACCCTATTACTTTCTAAGCTGAGCGACATTGGGTTTCCACCCCTTTTCCTTTCTTGTGTTCGAGAATATTTAACGATTAGAAAACAGAAGGTACTTTTTAAGTCTTCTTTTTTCCGTTTCCATTCCTGTGACTTCTGGTGTACCTCAAGGTAGTCATCTTGGCCCTCTGCTCTTCACACTATTCATTAACGATCTTCCTTCAGTCATTGTTCATTCGCCTGTGCTTATGTCTTCTGACGATGTCAAGCTTTGTCTTACTTATAAAGATACAGATTCATTTAGTCGGCTACAAGCTGATCTTAAAAACTTTCAATCCTGGTGCCAGATTAATCTACTAAATCTTTTAGAACGTCTAAATAATATGAATGATTTGGGCGTACTTATGGACCATAAGTTAAATTTTAACACCCATATATCCACCACGGTCGCAGAGGCCATGAGTGTACAGGGTTTCATTAAAAGATGGTCAAAACAATTTGATGACCCCTATACAACTAAAGTTCTTTTTACTTCCTTTGTCCGTCCTATTTTAGAGTATGGATCTTTCATTTGGTCACCTCAGTATGAGTCGCACCAGATTAGACTAGAATCCGTTCAAAAGCAGTTCTTGCTATTTGCTCTTCGTGGCTTAAGCTGGGATCGCAATGTCAATTTGCCTTCGTATTCTAGTAGACTTCTCTTGATTAACCTTCCGTCCCTAACTAACCGTAGAATTATGCTTGGTGACATTTTTATGCACAAGCTCCTAATTGGTGATATCGACTCGCCTGAGTTATTAGCTCAGGTAAATCTGTCGGTACCATGTAGACGGAGTAGACATCCTTTGATACCTTTATCCCTTAGTCGTTGTTCTTCTAACTATGCCATGCATGAACCTTTTAGGGTCCTCTGCTCTGATTACAACCTTCTATTCCCTGTAATCGGCTCAGAGTTTTCTATTAATATGCTTAAAACATCTATCCTATCCCATTTAGTTAATGGATAGCTATAGTATTATTTGTTTGTCTGTTTTTTCTCTTGTGTATTTGTCCACGCAATTCGTGCCGTGCGTTATATACCTGCACCCCTCGGTCGGTCGGGTGGGAGGTGGGCAGGTATCTGCTTGGGCTCGCGCGTAACAGGCTTTGTCCTGGTGTCGTAGGGGCCACTTGACCGTACTGCGCATAGTATCGTCAACGTCCGCTAATAAGTATCGATATTTACGATATTCTAACAGAAAAAGATCGATATTATCGATGTATCGACACATTTTTATTCCCTTGCAGAGGGTATTATAAAATTGGTCAGACGTTTCCGACCCCGTAAAGTATATATATTCTTGATCAGCATGAGAAGCTGAATTGATATAGGCATGTCCGTCCGTCCGTCCGTCGGTGCGTATGCGTTTTACTCAGCCATTTTAGGAGCTATCGCGATGAAAAAAATTTTTTTTATGGCTTTTTATTACCCGGGAAAGATAAAGAATGAAATTACGATCGGACCACTATAACATATAGCTCTAGAAAAAACATTTTCATAAAAATTGGAGTATCCCCATGAAATTTTCTACTGTGATAGTATTGGATATAAAATATCAGATTCCAAAATTTGAATCTGATAAATAGAACATACAGTTGCGAGCAAAAAAATAGTAGCGCAAAACACTTGCCGATATTTATTACTATAACTTGCAAGATAATATACCGATCTGTTTAAAACCTTTAATTACCGTTATCAGCAATGTCTAACACTTGTCCATTACATTTTAACTTCACTTGGAGACTTAACTTTTTTGCTACTTCATTTTTAAACCTAATTGCCAAATTTAGAGCGAGCATAATAATAGTAGTGAAGGATCTTTCTTTGCAGGAAACTTAAACTATTGCTAGAAGGTTGGTTTTTTTTACTCTATTTCTACTCTATTTGATGTGTTAAATGTTCGCGATAGAAGATTCATTAAAGTATTCCAATTTGCAGACTTAAATGGGCCGGGGTACGCATATGTCTTTTAAGAAGAGGATTCAGATCAGCAACCTTATGGGTGAGGACAAAACTTACATAGAAGTCTGTGAAATTTTTATGTGCTTCCCAACTGCAGTTCAAAATGCATTAAAATGTAAAAAAAGTATTACAAAGACGTGGCCTAAAGCTTAAAATCTCGCCAGAATTAGAAAAAAGAATAGTACGAGACTCAAGGCTAGAGCTTGAAGTGCCGGTCAGTGTTTGGCCAGTGCTGGGAGAGTTACCTGAAAATAAATTGAACGCTCGCAGACCTCGGAAAGTTCCGCTTCTCTCACAGAAGAACATATAAGAACAAATTGAATACTCAAAATTGCACATAAATTGACCTGTGGAGAAATGGAGCAACATATTGTGGTTAGATGAATCCAAAATTGTGATGTTTGGACAGAGGGGATCTAGGCTGTATATTCGTGTACAGAAAAACACACTCGTGTAGTATGTAGAGTGATCAAGTTTATTTCTAATTTTTGCCACGCCCATTTCCGCCCCCGCAATTTAAAAAAAGCGTTTATCTCAAAAACTATTCCAGCTAGAGACACCATATTTGGTATGTATATTCGCTTAGTAAATGCACACATTTTGTATGTGTAAAAATTTTGCCACGCCCTTTTCCGACCCCGTAATTTGAAAAACTTGATTATCTCCCGTATTTTTTTACCTTATGCAATCAAATTTGGCACACCTAAATTTAATACTAATATTTAGCAAAATACCAAATTTGATCAAAATCGGACAAAAAACAGTCGAGTTATGCATATAAACGTTTTTCCATAAGGCCGGAGTTGGCCGTTGGCTGGTGGGGGCGCTAGGGTGCTCGTATGATTCAGTGAGCGAGATACTTAGCTATGCTTGTAAAAAGCATGTGAAAATGCATTTGTTTAATAAAGTTGAAATATTTGCTTTACTGGTGTATGGTATACCTAAGTCGGCGAGACGACTTACTTACTTCATTTTTTAATAGCTAGGACCAGAAACATGCAAAAAATACGTATGAACGTATTTTACTAGACGATCCATAAGGGCGGAGTTGGCCGCAGAGTAGTGACATGTAGAGTGCTCGTGTGTTTTTAGAGTGAGCGAGATAACATACAGCTGCGAGCAAAAAAATATTAGTGGCGTCGCTCATTTTAATTATAGCATAGAAAATTATGTTATCGGGGCTAGACTGCTAAAACCGTGTAGCTGAGCTGCCAGTGACGCCGGCAGTGGAGCGGTATGCTTATGTATAAATATATGTTTGTGTTTAAATGCATAATCATATTGCATATTGGGCCAGAGCGGCCGCGCGAGTTATATTTGTCGACTCTGCAATGTCCAGCCCATGCGCTCATTGAATGTTTGTAATATTATTGATGTGATATTTCAGAACATGCTACATCCCCCTCCTTTAGAAAAATAACGTAATTACATGGAGTTATTTTCTAATTTTATTATATAAAAACTTATTTATTGTAATTTTTGTTGTTTTTTAATCAAAAAACATAATCATGTTTATTTATACCTTTAGAATTAATTGTGTTAAGTCGAGAAAATGATATCGGACAAATGGGCGCCGTCACAATTGATCGCCATATGGGCTCGTTTTGGCATTTCACTTCGGCGAGCGTTCGGGCGATAAATTCTCGCATTCGTGTCGGATATTTTCCTTGGGAGCTTCCAAGGTCTCAGGCTTGTTGATGTCAACACGGGATTTCAAAAAACCCCATAAAAAGAAGTCCGGGACCGGGTTAAATGTCCGGGTTAAATGGGGCGATCTGGCGGGCCAGTGCAAATCGCCAAAACGCGAAATTAAGCGACCCGGAAACGCGTCCTTCACAATTATTCCGCGTTTTTGGGGAGTGTATCGCTCCATGGCTTATTCACTTGTATTCTGTATCTGTCTAGTCCACAAATATCAAAACAGATTTGACATTGGCGGCCATTTGCAAAAATGAGAGCATCTTCCAATAATAGGGTGATTTCTTTTGAGCCACCTTGTATGTTAACTGATCAAAATTTTTAACAAATCTTTATGCACTATTTGTTTCTTATTCTTTTTTTATACCCTTGCAAAAAGGGTATATTAATTTTGGTCAAAAGTGTGCAACGCCTAGAAGGAAGCATCTCCGACCATTTGAAGTACATATATTCTTGATCAGCACGACGAGACGAGTTCAAATAGCCATGTCCGGCCGTCCGTCTGTCCGTCTGGATCAACGCAAACTAATCCTAGACAGTTGGAGCTACAGAGCTGAAATTTTGCATGTAGGCCTGTATATGCTGCAGGCGTTGTATATCTCGGATTCAGCCGGATCGGATCACTATATCATATAGCTCCCATACAAATGGCAAAGTCACGAACAGTGACTTTTCTTAATAACTTCGTTATTTTCTGAGCTACTGTCGTGAAATTTAATATTGGTGAGTATTTTACATAGATAAACGCCAAATTTGATCAAGATCGGGTGACTATATCATATAGCTCCCACTTCGTTACATTTGACGCGATTGCTTTCAAATTAAACATTTGTTAGTTTAATATATCTGTTAATGACTGTGCCAAATTTGATAAAGATCGTGTAACTACTTATATCATATAGCTCCTATAGGAACGAACGGAGGAAAACAGTGACTTTGATCAATATCTTCGATCTTTCCTATGCTAAGATTGTAGGCCGTTCTTTCGCCTTTTTAGATAAAACTTTTTCTACTTCAATGGCTATAGGTAAGGAAAGAGTTACCAAAAAAGTTGCAAGGGTATACAAACTTTGACGCGGTCGAAGTTAGCCCCGGCCCTCTGGTTTTATCCTTAATTAGAATGTTATCCCTATCTTCTATTTCTTCTATGGTGTATGGGCCTAAATACTTAGGTTCTAACTTATGACCCGTATCATTTCTTAATAAAACTTTATCTCCTATTTCTAATTCGATATTGTGTACTTTTCTATTATATACCTCCTTATTTTTTGGTTTATGCTGTTCTAACATAATTCTGGCTCTTTTATAGGCCTGTTCTAATCTAAATTTTGATTCCTTAGCATAATCTTCTATGTCATAAAGTAGGTTTATCCCATCTATACTATTAAATTGTTTAGGTAAGTTTGAAGTTTTACCAAATACCAACTCATATGGACAATAATCATGTGCGATAGAGGGTGTTGTATTGAAACAATATGCGAAGTATCTTATCCATACATCCCAGTCAGTTTTGTCAAATGAAATGTATGAGCGTAAGAACTCATTAAGTGTTCGGTGGCTTCGCTCCACAGTGCCTTCAGTCTGGTGATGATGTGCAGTAGATGTTATGTTTTTAATTTGCAAATTTTTGCATAAATCTTCAATCATTGTATTTCTATATTCTGTTCCCATGTCCGTAATAAACGTCTTCTGTTTTTGCACTTTTGTCTTTTATTGGTATTATTACAAGCTATTTTGTTAGATCGCAGATTAAAGTTACTGCGTATTCATTTCCTTGTTCTGACTTTGGCAGTGGACCGATCGTATCCACAATTACCCTATCGAAAGCCAGTTGTGGCGTTTCAGTTATAGTCAATGGAATTTTTGTGTGCTTTGTTATTTTTGCTTTTTGACACTTATTACATTTTTTTATAGATTGAGATATATCTCGTGTCATATTCCTCCAATAGTAATGCCTTTTTATTTTGGCTCGGTTTGATTCGGTTTGAAAATAACGCCAAACTCGTTCCAGAGAATGATGACTATAGCATTCACTGGCCTTGAACCTTCGCAAGTATTTCTTTATAAGGATGACTTAATAGTCATAGGTTGTTCCGAAAAACATGTGCTCAATAATCTAACAGATGTTTTTGAGAAATGTAGGCAACACAACCTAAAGTTACATTCTGAAAAATGTTCATTTTTTATGCATGAAATCAGCTTTTTGGGACATAAATGCACAGATAAAGGAATCTTGCCTGATGACACAAAATATGATGTCATTCAAAATTATCCAGTCCCTCATGATGCAATTATTACCGAAGATTTATACAAAATTTCGCTGAGTATTCTCGTCACATAACAAGATTATGTAAGAAAAATGTTAAATTCGAATGGATTAATAAATCCCACTCTGTTACAGTACCCAGATTTTAGCAAAGAATTTTGCATAATCACAGATGCAAGTAAATATGCATGTGGAGCAGTCCTAACGCAGAATAAAAATGGACTAAAATTTTACAGTAGAGTATCTCCAGGGAAAAGATAATTTCGTAGCCGACGCGCTATCGAGAATAACAATAAAGGACTTGCAAAATATACAAGCTAATAACAAAATTCTGAGAGTCACTACCAGAAATCAAAGTAAACAGTCAAACTCCTGCGCAGGAAAAGAAAATAATATAAAAGATTTGCAAAAGCAATCTCCTAATGCTTCTAAGCCTAACGTATATGACGTCATTGTAAATGACGAAGTACGAAAAGTAGTGACCTTGCGAATAACCAATTCTTTAAGCACATTCAAACATGGCAAGAAAGTTAGCCATTACATGTGGAAAAGGATGTAATGTCACGTGACTCTTTTTCAAGTTCAATTGGAGAAAAACCTGACATTAGGTCAAGGCACGAAAAATACTTTGCTCTACCTAGTCGATCCAAGATGCCATCAATTCTAGGTAGTGGAAATTTATCGGACAATACTTTTTCATTAATTTGACGATAGTATCGACATTTTTTTGTTTTCGGAATTTGGTAACGATTTTTTCGGTACCAATAAAAGTGGGTAAAAGTATTATAAGCAGATACAAAGGGCTCGACTATTTTGTCACTTATCAGTTTTTGGACTTGGAAGTAATTCTTCCCATTTCATGCTTAGAGGTTTTTGAAGTGAAAACTTCTTTAGAATCGTTGGGAGTGATTTCAGACTCGATGAAACGAAAAAGCGACACTAAACAGAGACACATATAGATCTTATAGTATTTAGCCTGCGAGAGAATGAGATGCAAATATATAAAAAGCATTATAAATAAAAAGCATTATGAAAAACTTCGACCAAGCTGGGAGTCGAACCCCGGCCGCCTAACAACAGAGCCACGTCGACACTTTGTAAATTGCCGTCGAGTTCTGTAGTTAGTGTGCTCGCTGCGAGAGAATGAGATGCAAATATATAAAAAGCATTATGAATAAAAAGCATTATAAAAAAAACTTCGACCAAGCTGGGAGTCGAACCCCGGCCGCCCGATCGCCAAGCGAGCACACTAATAACAGAGCCACGTCGACACTTTCTAAATTGCCGTCCCCATAAAGTATATAAATTCTTGATCAGCATGAGAAGCTGAGTTGATATAGCCATGTCCGCAAAATGTTTTCTTCTAGACCTATATGATATAGTGGTCCGATCCTAAAGATTTTCATACTTTATCTTACCCGGGTAATAAAAAACCCCAAAAAAAGATTTCATCCCGATAGCTCTTAAGACGGCTGAGTAAAACGCATACGCACAGACGGACGGACAGATGGACATGGCTATATCAACTCAGCCTCTCAGGTCGTAAACGCCTCCTTCTGTGCGTTACGAACATCTGACCAATTTTACAATACCCTCTGCAAGGGTATAAAAAGTAAATAAAAATGTATCACAAAATATATAATGAATGAATGCACAGCAACTAGAATCACTGTCTGTTCAGCTCTCTAAAGTGGGAGAAATATGTGCATGCGAAACCAGATTGAGCAATGGAAAAACAGTTTTAATTGTGGCAATTTATATTTCACCGAATCAATCAATAAATAGCATCACGGAATTCATTCATGAAAATTTAATAAAGTATACACCAGAAGTATCGCGGATACTTAGAAAAGATTACGATAAAGTTCCAATGATTTTAAGTGGCGATTTTAACGTAAATTTTGCATTGGACACAGCGGTTCCTTTAATTGACTTTCTCAATACAACATTCAGTTAAAAAATGTGTAACAATCGCACTGAATCAACAACACGATCAAAAACAACAATTGACGCGGTATTTCAAAGATATGTTGACAACATCGAAACCAAAGCATTTGTATCATATTTTAGCTATCATAAGCCACTCGTATCATTTGTTGAAATTGAAAACATTGAGGATGAATAATAATAAAATGAAGAAAATAAAACATGACCTTTATAGCAATATTATAATGAACCCATAATTATCCCGCTCCTAATGCTGCTTTCGTCTCATTCTCTCTCAGTTTGTGTTACGGAAGGTTTCACTTCTATCGTGTCTAACCGTTAGACGCACTTTTTTTTTCTGGCTTTTTTCGAGTCTCCTACATTAAAAGTTTCTATGTCTGCTTTAAAAAATATTAAATACCCATTCAGGCACATCCTTATTCTTAGGTCTTGTTAGTAATAATCTGCTATATGCTATTTTTATGGACTTTTCCATAAGGTCTACAATATTTCTTTTAAATTTGTAATTTTTAGATATCCAAAATTTTATTTCCTTGTACTTGTTATTTACCGGTCCTGAGTGTATCAGGAAATCAAGGAAAGGAATATATTTTTGGATGTGTTTCGTTTCTATTTCTTCCATACTGTTCAATATATGTTAAAACTTAGTATTCTGGAGACAACTTCATCAATCAGGTAGAAGCGAAATGTACCTGTTGAGTTTGAAAAACAGCATATATGTGGTACTGTGACAATGAAACTCATCTATACCATTGTGCTTCCTCGAACTGGGAAATCGTCTCCCGTTATATCAAGATAAGCTGATCTGATTTCTACTAAATTTATTGAACTTTGCGGTGAGTTTATCTGAACTTTGCGGTGAGTTTATGTGATCTCTTCAAAAAACCTCAATTAGATCGGATGCTATACTCGGAGTCCTGTCTACTATAGTAGACAGCTATCTTCCTAAAATAAGTGTCTAATGTACTCATTTTTTTTTCTTTTTTTGTCAGTTGACATATATTTAATCAGTTCAATGGAAAATTTATTTTTATTTGTAGAAATGAAATAATTATTATTTGTTTTGGATAACTTGTGTTATAATGCACTTTTACAATAATTGATGCATATGTATGTTGTTTAGGCCTTATCAAGGTCATTAGCATGGCTCTTTTTGCTACACATTTATTGTGAAGTTTATATGCTTTGTTCAATACATATGCGCTCATTATTATTACAATATCGGGTTCATTATATATATCATCAAACTTGTTCATTCTGTTATCCAACATTCAAAGAAAAGATTTTTTTTTTTTTTGAAAAGTTTTGAAGAAAATTTTTATTTTAAGAACAAAAATTTCCTTTTACATGTCCTAATGTTTCGTATAGCTTTACGGGCTATACTGCTATCGGGCAGATAAGGTTCCGCTCAATTTTACAATGTTTTTCTTACTTCTTAAAAATATTTTTTTTTAATTGATTTTCTTAAATTTATATATTACTAGAAACTCTGCCACGCTTCGCTGTGCCCGCTTTTGAAAAATTAAAATTGCGACTATAATTTGAGATTTAAACTACCCTATCTCTCAAGCTAGATCGAACTGCACATGGTGTGCGAATTTTATTATAATCGGTTAAGTGGTTTAGGAGTCCATTGAGGACAAACATTGTGAACATTGTAAAAGGCGGGCCTGCCTTTCACACTTGTAGTCGCGGCTGCTGATGTCCGGGGCCTATGGGCTCATGCGGTACCGGTGTCGGTACCTCTCTGTCATCGCACCAGTTTTCTTCAGGCAGCAACTGTGTTCACAATATGGTGAATACAACGGTCCAGGACAGTCAAGCGGACACTTCTTTTCTTCTTTGGGCATGGGCTTTTGCTTTGGAGGAGTTTCCTTATTAGCGTTTGTTATTTGAATGATTATTTCTGAGTGAGGTTGAGATTCTGGCTTTTTGTTTTTTTGTAACTTTAAAAAATCAAGTTCTTACTGTAGCTTTTGTGCTACAGCCCATGGAGGTGGTGCTTGTTTAGAATATAATAGCCACTTAATGTCTGCTATTCGTTTCTTTCGATTTAGCGGACGTTGACGATACTATGCGCAGTACGTTCAAGTGGCCCCTACGACACCAGGACAAAGCCTGTTACGCGCGAGCCCAAGCAGATAACTGCCCACCTCCCACCCGACCGACCGAGGGGTGCAGCCGTATAACGCACGACACGAATCGCGTGGACAAATACACGATAGAAGAAACAGACAAACAAATAATACTATAGCTATCTATTAACTAAATGGGATAGGATAGATGTTTTAAGCATATTAATAGAAAACTCTGAGCCGATTACAGGGAATAGAAGGTTGTAATCAGAGCAGAGGACCCTAAAAGGTTCATGCATAGCATAGTTAGAAGAACAAGGACTAAGGGATAAAGGTATCAAAGGATGTCTACTCCGTCTACATGGTACCGACAGATTTACCTGAGCTAATAACTCAGGCGAGTCGATATCACCAATTAGGAGCATTGCGATCCCAGCTTAAGCCACGAAGAGCAAATAGCAAGAACTGCTTTTGAACGGATTCTAGTCTAATCTGGTGCGACTCATTCTGAGGTGACCAAATGCAAGATCCATGCTCTAAAATAGTACGGACAAAGGAAGTAAAAAGAACTTTAGTTGTATAGGGGTCATCAAATTCTTTTGACCATCTTTTAATGAAACCCAGGACACTCATGGCCTTTGCGACCGTGGTGGATATATGGGTGTTAAAATTTAACTTATGGTCCATAAGTACGCCCAAATCATTCATATTATTTAGACGTTCTAAAAGATTTAGTAGATTAATCTGGCACCAGGATTGAAAGTTTTTAAGATCAGCTTGTAGCCGACTAAATGAATCTGTATCTTTATAAGTAAGACAAAGCTTGACATCGTCAGCATACATAAGCACAGGCGAATGAACAATGACTGAAGGAAGATCGTTAATGAATAGTGTGAAGAGCAGAGGGCCAAGATGACTACCTTGAGGTACACCAGAAGTCACAGGAATGGAAACGGAAAAAAGAAGACTTAAAAAGTACCTTCTGTTTTCTAATCGTTAAATATTCTCGAACACAAGAAAGGAAAAGGGGTGGAAACCCAATGTCGCTCAGCTTAGAAAGTAATAGGGTATGATTAACGGAATCAAAGGCTTTGCTGAAGTCAGTGTATATGACATCAGTTTGTTTACCATTTTTGAACCCCTTGATAATTATTGATGTAAATTCTAAAAGGTTAGTGGTTGTAGATCTACGTTTCACAAACCCATGTTGGGATGGCGAAATAATAGAGCTGCAAAAATGTTGCAATTGAGAAGTTATAATTTTCTCAAAAGCTTTCGGAATAGCGGACAATTTTGAGATGCCCCTAGAGTTAGAGGCTTCGGACTTTTTGCCATTTTTATGCAGAGGAATGATATACGACTCCTTCCAAATAGATGGAAAACAGGAAGATTCGACAGACAATAGAAACAATTTTAAAATGGGTTTACATAATGCGTTTGCACAGAACCTGAGTACACATCCAGGAAGACCATCTGGCCCCGGAGAATAAACAGGTTTAACTAATTTAAGTTCGCTAAGAATAGAACTTTCATCAATCACTGGATTGAAAATGCAATTAGCCTTTTTTAAACGATAAGGATACGGACTTGCTCAATATTCCGTTGAGGAATAAGTTGTTTTGAAAAAACTCGCAAACATATCGGCAATTGCCTGCCTGATCAGTGCTCGATTTTTTATTTTGAAAAGACAAAAAAGATGGGTGCACAGAGGTCTTGCGTTTAGAATTAACAAAATTATAAAATTGTTTAGGGTCAGAAGAAAACTGAAGCTTACACCGCTGAAGATAATTCTTATAGCATTGTGTATTAAGCATCATGAATTTTGAGCGAGCGACTGTATACAGAGCATAATTTGATGAACGACGTGTTTTTTAAAACTTCCTTTAATATCGTGTCTTCACATTTTTCAAACTGGATAGCTCACGAGAAAACCAGGGAGGTTTGTTAACCCGCTCCAGCCTACCAAGAGGCACACAAATATCAAAGAGTGAATTTAGAGTATCATAGAAAAAACGAACAGCTGAGTTCATATCTCTACAATTGTACAGATAAGACCAATCGGTAGTAGTAATGTTTTCATTAAGGCTGACAAAGTCAGTCTTACGAAAGCACCTAGTTAGAGGTAACTCATTTGAACCAAGTAATGGTGAAAGCAAGGGGAAATCAATTTTTAAATTTAATGTAGGATGAAATTTGTCTTCTGGAAGAACAAATGGTTCGATCCTAGAAACCTCACAGTAAGAAGAATCCAATACAAAAATAAGATCTGACGATTTTCCATTCGAATTTAATACAGGATTGACTTGGGATTAAGATAAGACTAGAAGGCCATCAATGAAGTCATGTGACAAAGAGGGCAGCAACATGGTACATTCATCTGTTGGTGACCATGCTAAAGCGGGTAAATTAAAATCACCTACAACTATGAGCATGTCTTGACTGGAAACTAAAGAGGAGACAAACTGAATTGCCTCTAAATGATTTAAATATACCACCATGTCTGACAATGGTGGAATATAGGAACAAGTAATGAAAGCATTAAAAGATTTAAAATTTACTTTAACACCGACAAACTCAATCTCCTGGGTACTAGAAAATTGAATCATTTTAGATGATAAAGCAGCATCAACAGCTATCAGAACGCCACCACCTATGCGAGAATATGAATATAAAAAAGTTTGTGGAATAAACGAAGCAATATCAGGTTTTATCCACGTCTCTGTAAAAGCTAGAATGTTATGCTCAAAAGAAAGACTATCTACATAGAGATTAGGAAGTTTAGATTTCAGTCCTTTAACGTTCTGGTAACCCAGGTTAAGGGACGAAGTTAGTTTTTTGACACACGAGGAGATGCTGTTGTGGCAGGAATAGTATTAGTTGTTGTTGTTGGCAAGCGAATCGTTTGCCGATTTTTCTTTTTTACAGTATATTCCTTAACTATTATATGTTTCGGCCAAAAATCTTCTCGACATATAGTGTCGAAGATATTGGCAGAAATAAGAAAATTTAAAGGACGAAATGTCCCGAGAATAAGAAAATTTAAACTTCTCCACCGCAATATTCGAGACGTTAACTTTCTTCCGAATATAGGCTATTACATCATCAGATGTGACAACAGGGTCTAGCCTAGAAACAAATATATGTTTCTTTGGTGGTATGCCAACGAGAGGCCGCGGTCCCGAAGCGTCAGCCGCAGCAGTAACGTTGGACAAGTCACCCACTGCAGCAGTCAACTTGTTTACGGGGCTCTTGATACTTTTAGAACTATCGGCAATTTCCATTGGAATGGGTAATTGCCCGGACACATCGGACACTACAATAGTCATCGTTTTTAAGAGATCATTCCCAGATGATATCGGTAATTCCTTACTAATAGCATTCACAACTGGGCTCTTAAACGATATCAATTGCTGTACATTAGGAGTGGACGGTGCATGAGACCGGTCGGGGACGATAAGAGACGCTGGCAGATCTTCACATACAGAAACACCCCAAGGACTGGTCCTTTTACGTTTCGGAGACTCATTCATAAGCGATAAACTTCTGAACTGAGTCTCCACCGCAGTAAACTCCGCTTGGAGTTTATTAAAACCTGCCCTTAAAGTGTCAAAACTATCTCTAGTCCGCCTCATGAAAGAGCGCATCTCATTCTCGACCTCCCGGCAAGCATCACAACCATATTTTAAGCCACCACCTTTAGTAATAGATTCCTTGATCCTGCCTGTGTAAGTAACCTGCACACTTAACGTGAACATCATTGTCACACAACCAACAAAGAATATAATCATGGGAGTCAACCGCATTAGTGGCAACTATGCAATTATTTTTTGAGCAGACAACCATTTTATCAAAAAGTTTAATTTAATTAAAAGAGGAAATACAAAAAAATAAAAAATAAAAATTCTAAAGGTTAAAAATCTGTGTATAAGAATATACTGACCAGTTCTGACACAAGGGTTAATGTGCAGAGTAAGCCTTCACAACTAAAGAATAAAAAGAGATGAAAGCACAAAAACAAAAACACGTATCACAGAGTCGCGGGTAGGCAAAAGACGAGAGCGCAAATCAATCAAGAATAGGAAAGAACGGGAGAGCGCGTCAAATTGAACACATGCAACAACAATTTGTACGCAAGAGCGTGAGAGTTAGTTAAAACGGTAAAGACACAAAAGCAAAAAAAATAAACAAAACAACAACACCGCTAATGCAAGTATTGTTGTAAGTTTTGATTTTATTTAAATTAAAACAAAAGCGACAGCAAGAATTCGCGAAATGAAAATAAAATTCCGATGTTGAAATAATTATTAATTAAACCGATAATGAATTTAAAAGTTATGGCAAAGTATTTAATCGCGAGAAAAAAATAAAAGTTGATAAGCGCAAAAAAAAAACACGTCCGTCCTCTGCACTGTCACGGTCGCCATGTAGTATGTCCAAGATTATATTGTCTTTTAGATTTAAATAAGGGACACAAGCAGGTCTTTTGCTTTTGAGTTAGGTATATTGAATGAATCTTAATTCAATAACAATTGTTGACTATAGCTAAAACCGCGTAGCTGCGCTGCCAGTATTATGTATAAATATATGCATAATTGTTTACGTAAAAGAATGTATGTATATATGCCGCAGCAGCGGGAGAGTGAGGATGTATCATAATGCATATGCAATGTTGTGCACATAAATATTGTAACTAAGTGCCACAATATGTTTGTAATATTATTGATGGGATATTCCAGAACATGCTACACTAGATCCCCTCCCTCCAAACTTTTTTTTTTTGACTTATATGACCATAGTATGTTACGCCATTTCTCCACAATATAGGTGGAATTTTGAGTATTCTATGAAGCATCGTTCAAGTTATTTAGTGTTAACTTTCACCGCACTGTCCAAACACTGGCGTGAACTTCAAGCACTTCCTGGATCTCCACAGCAGATGTAAGCGGGCAAAGCCTTGGCCACGTCTTTCTGATATTTTTTCACCTTTTAATGCATTTAAAACTGCAGTTGCAGATTACTTAAAAATTTCTCGGACTTCTCTGTAAGTTTTGAACTCAGCAATAAGGATTCTGATCTGAATATTTATGTCAAAAGATATGTGCATATATTTTTACATATACTAATTTTCAATTGAAATCAGATAAAAATTAGATAGTTTTCATCGGCGATCAGTAAAGGCATTTTGAAGCAAAACTGCCCATATATTTCTATCTTTTTATACCATACACCCATAGGGTGATATGGTATATTAAAGTCGCCAAAATGTATGTAACAGGCAGAAGGAAGCATCTCCGACCCCACAAAGTATATATATTCTTGATCAGGATCAACAACCGAGTCGATCAAGCCTTGTCCGTCTGTCCGTATGAACACCTAGATCTCGGAGGCTGTAAGAGCTAGAGCCACCAAACTTGGTATGTAGACTCGTGTAGTATGTAGAGTGATCAAGTTTATTTAAAATTTTTGCCACGCCCCTTTCCGCCCCTGCAATTAAAAAAAAGCGTTTATCTCAAAAACTATTCCAGCTAGAGGCACCATATTTGGTATGTATATTCGCTTAGTAAATGCACACATTTTGTATGTGTAAAAATTTTGCCACGCTCTTTTCCGCCCCCGTAATTTGAAAAACTTGATTATCTCCCGTAATTTTTTACCTTATTCAATCAAATTTGGCACACTTAAATTTAATACTAATATCTAGCAAAATACCAAAAATCAAAATTTGATCAAAATCGGACAAAAAACAGTCGAGTTATGCATATAAACGTTTTTCCATAAAGCCGGAGTTGGCCGTTGGCTGGTGGGGGCGCTAGGGTGCTCGTATGATTGAGTGAGCGAGATACTAAGATATGCTTGTAAAAAGCATGTGAAAATGAATTTGTTTAATAAAGTTGAAATATTTGCTTTACTGGTGTATGGTATACCTAAGTCGGCGAGACGACTTACTTACTTCATTTTTTCATGCGTCTGTAGAGTTCAGAGTTAGGTAAAAAAAAAAGTAGAGAGAGGGGCCTAGCTTTTATACCCTTGCAGGCTTTTTATACCCTTGCAAAAAGGGTATATTAATTTTGGTCAAAAGTGTGCAACGCATAGAAGGAAGCATCTCCGACCATATAAAGTATATATATTCTTGATCAGCACGACGAGACGAGTTCAAATAGCCATGTCCGTCCGTCCGTCCGTCCGTCCGTCCGTCTGGATCAACGCAAACTCCTCCTAGACCGTTAAAGCTACAGAGCTGAAATTTTGTATGTAGGCTTGTATATACTGCAGGCGTTGTATATCTCGGATTCAGCCGGATCGGATCACTATATCATATAGCTCCCATACAAATGGCAAAGTCACGAACAGTGACTTTTCTTAATACCTTCGTTATTTTCTGAGCTATTGTCGTGAAATTTAATATTGGTGAGTATTTCACATATAAACGAATACGCCAAATTTGATCAAGATCGGGTGAGATCATATAGCTCCCATAGGAACGATCTTTCGAAAACAGTGACTTTTGTCAAAACCTTCGTTACTTTTAACGCGATTGCTTTCAAATTAATTATTTGTTAGTTTTATACATCTGTTAATGACTGTGCCAAATTTGATAAGGATCGGGTAACTATATCATATAGCTCTATAGGAACAATCGGAGGAAAACAGTGACTTTGATCAATATCTTTGTTCTTTCCTATGCTAAGATTGTAGGCCGTTCTTTCGCAATATAAGCCTTTTTAGATAAAACGTTTTTCTACTTTAATGGCTATAGGTAAGGAAAGAGTTACCAAAAAAGTTGCAAGGGTATACAAACTTTGACGAGGTCGAAGTTAGCCCCGGCCCTCTGGTTTTTCAATCCCTTGACTTCCCTATAGCCAACAACGAGAAAAATGAATTGTTACAAGCATGCGTGTTATTGTATCGTTTGTTTGTATGACAGAGTCATAAAGTATGTATATTAAACTGTCAAATGTTAATTATTATGAAATTTGCGTCAAAAGTAACGAAGTTATTATTAAAAGTCAATGTTCGTGACATTTCCCTTTGTATGTGAATCCGGCTGAGATATACAGCCCAGTATATGTAATCCTACGTGCAAAAATTCAACTCTATCGCTGTAACGATCTATAATAAAAAATAGAATATGATAAAGAATATTTACACTTTATATATATGTTTGCTTTATGCGATGAACACTTCTGACCGAAATTTATATACCCTTTTTCCAAGGTTATAAAAATGATTCCCTCCTATTGTTACAAACATTTTTCGGCTTTTAAACTATAAAGAAGTGTAAGATAGTGTGAATATAACTTTATTTACACACTAAATTTTAGGATTGTAATGTGTTTCTTGACTGTGTCATAGATATTAATATTTCTCTGTGGCGTATTTAGCTGTTTTGCCACATTAAACATAAAACCTCTAAGTATAAAATTTATGTGTTTTCCAGAATGTGCTTGTTGCAAACGTTAAAGAATGTGTTTCACATTCAGGAATTCGTAAAGTCTAAAGGAGTAGAAATACGTTTCAATGGTCGAGGAAAAAACGAAGCTTCCCATTATTGCGGACAGTGCGAAGTAAGTAAATAAACTAATGATTAGAAAATCCTTACTTCTTCTTGACAAGGACACCGGATATACACCTGTTCCGCGCTTAAAACAGGACTTACTTAACAAAAATTAGACTTTACACGGCTTTTAAAAAACAAAAAAACATGCCCGGAGTTAACATTGACCGCGCCGAAGTTTGTATAACTTTGCAAGTTTTTTTTTGTAACCTTTCCCTTCTATTGTCAACGTCAATGTAAAAATATTAAAGAAGCTAACTTCGGCAATGCCGAAGTTTATATTCCCTTGCAGTCCTTGGCAATAATATCTTTACATTTTGAAATTTTTTTCCCTGCAACTTAATTCATCAATACACAAACAAAACATTATTACTCTTTTTACTACAAATTTTTCTTCTTCCATCATTTCCTAAGCAAAGCACGATCGCACACACATACAGTTTATGTAGCGTTGCGTCTGTGTGTGTATGCATGTGCTTTGTTGATTTGATGATAACGCAGATGAGGCAGCGCTTGAGCCGATTATCAGGATCGGACCACTATATCATATAGCTCTAGAAGAAACATTTTCATACAACTTAGATCCCAAAATTTGAATCTGATGGGATAAATATAACACTAGTTACAATCAATATAAATCGGTTCAACAGCTCCGGCAGCGCTTCTTGCTGCCTACTACGTTATTGTTTGGACGTTGACGCGTACAATGCGAATTACGTTCAAGTGGCGTATACGACATAGACTGTTTCGAGACCAAGCAGAAAGTTGTCCACCTCCCACCCGACCGACCGAGGGGTGCAGACGTATTACGCACAGCACGAATCGCGTGGACAAATACAAAATAGAAAACACAGACAAACAAATAAAACTATAGCTATCTATTAACTAAATGGGATAGGATAGATGTTTTAAGCATATTAATAGAAAACTCTGAGCCGATTACAGGGAATAGAAGGTTGTAATCAGAGCAGAGGACCCTAAAAGGTTCATGCATAGCATTGTTAGAAGAACAACGACTAAGGGATAAAGGTATCAAAGGATGTCTACTCCGTCTACATGGTACCGACAGATTTACCTGAGCTAATAACTCAGGCGAGTCGATATCACCAATTAGGAGCTTTTGCATAAAAATGTCACCAAGCATAATTCTACGGTTAGTTAGGGACGGAAGGTTAATCAAGAGAAGTCTACTAGAATACGAAGGCAAATTGACATTGCGATCCCAGCTTAAGCCACGAAGAGCAAATAGCAAGAACTGCTTTTGAACGGATTCTAGTCTAATCTGGTGCGACTCATACTGAGGTGACCAAATGCAAGATCCATACTCTAAAATAGAACGGACAAAGGAAGTAAAAAGAACTTTAGTTGTATAGGGGTCATCAAATTGTTTTGACCATCTTTTAATGAAACCCTGTACACTCATGGCCTCTGCGACCGTGGTGGATATATCGGTGTTAAAATTTAACTTATGGTCCATAAGTACGCCCAAATCATTCATATTATTTAGACGTTCTAAAAGATTTAGTAGATTAATCTGGCACCAGGATTGAAAGTTTTTAAGATCAGCTTGTAGCCGACTAAATGAATCTGTATCTTTATAAGTAAGACAAAGCTTGACATCGTCAGCATACATAAGCACAGGCGAATGAACAATGACTGAAGGAAGATCGTTAATGAATAGTGTGAAGAGCAGAGGGCCAAGATGACTACCTTGAGGTACACCAGAAGTCACAGGAATGGAAACGGAAAAAAGAAGACTTAAAAAGTACCTTCTGTTTTCTAATCGTTAAATATTCTCGAACACAAGAAAGAAAAAGGGGTGGAAACCCAATGTCGCTCAGCTTAGAAAGTAATAGGGTATGATTAACGGAATCAAAGGCTTTGCTGAAGTCAGTGTATATGACATCAGTTTGTTTACCATTTTTGAACCCCTTGATAATTATTGATGTAAATTCTAAAAGGTTTGTGGTTGTAGATCTACGTTTCACAAACCCATGTTGGGATGGCGAAATAATAGAGCTGCAAAGACGAAAAAGATGGGTGCACAGAGGTCTTGCGTTTAGAATTAACAAAATTATAAAATTGTTTAGGGTCAGAATAAAACTGAAGCTTACACCGCTGAAGATAATTCTTATAGCATTGTGTATTAAGCGTCATGAATTATGAACGAGTGACTGTATACAGAACGACGTGTTTTTTGAAACTTATAATATCGAGTCTTCACATTTTTGAAATTGAATAACTCTCGAGAGAGAACCAGGGAGGTTTGTTAAGCCGCTCCAGCCTACTCCAGGCACACAAATATCGAAGAGTGCATTCAGAGTATCACAAAAAAAACGAACAGCTGAGTTCATATCTCTACAATTGTATAGATAAGACCAATCGGTAGTAGTAATGTTTTCATTAAGGCTGGCAAAGTCAGTCTTACGAAAGCACCTAGTTAAAGGTAATGTTGTCTGGTAATGTGACTTTCTGCGTTATTGGTTCTGTGGGTTGGTTACGTATTATGTGTGGCAATACAAATGCCTCATCTAGCATTGCGCACTTGTTGTATCTTGACCTTACAACCAAGCTTACTCGCGCCTTGCTTATCTGTGGTTGACCACCCATTCCATTTATGTGCACATGAGATTCGTTAATTCTTAACGAGATTTACTTGTGAGCCACTATCCAGGCGTGCTTGAAATTCTCCTTTCCTTTCATTGAGGGTGTATTTTTTGCCAATTCCATATGCAGAAGCTGCATAGCTGCTTTTTTAATCAATTGACACACAATTTGTGTCTCTGCAGCCAATTAAGCCGCTCTGCTGCGGATTTGATTTTAAACTTTTCACATTGGAAGAGTTTGTGCTTTGCTTTTTCACAGAAAGCACACAAGGTATTAAGGCACTCAGATGCTGTTGCGCATGTCTTCCTTGGATTTAGTTTTTCAATGCTGCGATTTTCGTTTCTTGGTTTCCCAATCGCCTCTAATGTTAGGAAGCGCTGTTCCAAGAAGGATAGGAAGTCCTTTATTTCCTGCAGATCCCTTGTGCTGGAAAGAGATTAAAAGATCTATCAAATTTTCTTGTCATATGAAACATTATGACAGCCTGACGATTCCATATTGACGCCTTAATTTTTTAAGGCTTGCAATGATTCAAAAATGTTATCATGCAAATTCTTTATAGAAGCTGCGTCATTTCCCACATTTGGGTGATCAAACAGCTTTGCCAGTATGGCTGTTACTAGAACTCGTTTGTTATTAAATCGTTCCTGCAACACTGACCAAGCAGTGTTGTAATTGGCTTCTGTTAATTCCAGGTGCCGTATCAATCTCTCTGCTTCTCCAGAAGGGTTTGATTTTAAGTACCACATTTTCTCTATCTTGGATACATTTGACTCATGAACCACCTTTTTATAGATGTCATGAAATTGTTGCCATTTCAGATAATCCCCATCAAATTTTGGAATAGGAATTTTGGGTAGTTGCAATGATTGTATCGATCGCAATACAGGCCGCGATTGTATCTCTACATTTTCTGCTGGTGCCACACAGAATTTCAGCCTTGTATTTTCTGCGGCCACAAACGTAGCTATATTATATCCGGCTTCGGCTGGATTTTCAGCTAGCCAATGAATCTCATAACGGATTTCTTCAATGTGCATCCATAATTTGTCGACTACCGATTTGTAATTCATTTGTTCTTCGGGCACAATTTGTCTTAATGTCCTGGACAATGAATCCAGCAGCGCACTTTGCTTCCGAACCAGTGGTTTGATCACGACTCGCTCTTCCTCTTGTTGGCGAGCTTGTATCTCTAGTTTTGTCTTTGCCAAATGGTCCTTCCAATTTTCCACTGTATTAGGTTCAACCGCCTTCATTTTGCTGAAATAGTCCGTTACTTATTTAATTTGTCCATTAACTCCTGATGACTTTTCTCGAATTTCTCCTACATGTATTCCAGGAGCTCAAGTTTCTCCTCGAAATAAGATGGCTTCGTTTTCCCGGCGATAGAATCCTTTTTGATATTCCGAATGAAGGCCTGAATTGCCTGTCCTCGTTCTGTCTGCTGCGTGTAAAACTCCTCCATGTTCTTTTATATTCTTATGTACTTGCTTATTGGTACTAGTACTTGACCCAATGGGAGTTTATTTATTTATTTACGTCAACTAACACAGCAGTCGACGAAAAAGCTTAAGCTAAAGACAGATAGTAATTAAATGAAGAAGGTAGCTCAGCTTTATACACAACTAAACATCCCCGGCTCGGTGGAGGTGTTTTATTTGCACAAGGTGCCAGCTATGCCCCGATTCACAGCCAATGTGGCCAGGGATGAGTTGCAGCCAATCCAAGTCCAGAATATTTTCATTGGTTTCGCTGTAGATGATTAAAAAGTATAGCGCGAAGAGAAGTGACAGAAAGATGAGGAGAGATAAGGTGAGAAAGGTTGTTAAAAGATTGGCAAAGAACACGAAAAGTTTCGTGAAGAGAGTAGTTAGTTAGACATCTACTAAGGTGAATAGGAAAAAAGTTTCTGGACCGTCGTGAGGGAACACAAAAATAAAGCGTATCTAGTAAATTAGTAGAAATGACTTCGCCGTTGACTAGTTTATGGAGAAAGAGAATGCCAAATACGAGACTACGGTTGTAAAGTGAAGGAAGATTAATAAGAAGAAGTCTGTCAGAATAATAAGGTAGGCGAAGACTCGGGTCCCAATTAAGACCGCGTAACGCGAACTTAAGGAATTGCTTCTGAACCGATTCAATACTACGCTTGTGAACATCATATTGAGGGTTCCACACTGGCGAGCAATATTTTAGAGTAGGGCGAACTAACAAAGTGTATTAAACCTTTGTTACGTAGGGGTCATCAAATTTTATGAAGCCAAGAAGACTGCATGCTCTATTGAGAATTGAACAGATGTGAAAATTAAATGAAAGTTTTGGGTCAAACATAACGCCTAAGTCTTTGAATGATGGTACATAATCTAACATTGATGGCACTCCCACCAATGGTTTCGGCATTGCAGGTACTGCATCAGCTACCTCATTAATTGTAGCATCAGTTGCAACAAGTGGCACTTCGGCACTACTACCGCTAAAATCCCTATCGGCAAAATCCATGGGTGTAGATTCTTGCCCAGACAAAACGGACACTACAGACATCGTCTGCGGAATTGGAGTTTGCATTGGTTGAGAAGGGGTCGGAACCGATATAGATGTGGAGACCGGCAAACACAAGGACAAATCAGAAGTCTGTTCTCCTGCATTCTTAAATGTATTGGTATTAATATATATAACTCACTCTAAGGTCCAGAAATAATAAGAAAGAGAGATATTGAGGGTGCACAAGGGTTAAAAGATAAAGAGAGCACTATAGAGTCTAAATTACAGACATACAACAGACTGCAGTATGAGAGCAAATAACGGCGCCGAGTGAAACGAATACGAGCGATAATCTTCTTTTGTAAGATTGACCTCGAGCCGGCTAAGTTCGATTTAAATTTCAATAGGTCGTAATCTAATCAGATAACACTAACGGAAGGCACGCCGTTACTTTGGAATTTTTATTCCAAAAAAAAACCTTTTTTCTATATGGTACAATATACCGTGTATAAAATAACACGTCGTGAATTTAGATTCGAGTTGACAGCAATGAGCAATCCACCGCCACGACGACCAACACGATCAAGCCTATAAGAAATAAAGTTATTAGAAAGAATTTCATTATCCAAAACAGAGGAGTTATTACATCATCAGATGTCACAACAGGGTCTAGCCTAGATATATGTATCTTTGGTGGTATGCCAACGAGAGGCCGCGGTCACGAAGCGTCAACCGCAGCAGCAACGTTGGACGGGGCACCATCAGTTTCCAATGGAATGGGTAATTGCCCGGACAAATCGAACACTACAATTGGTAACGTTTTTGAGAGATTATTCCCAGGTGATACCGGTAGTACTCCATTGACCAGATTCACCACCAGGCTCTTAAATTGTGCATGAGACCGGTCGCGGACGAGAAAAGACCCTTTACATTTTGGAGACCTATTTATAAGCGATAAGCTTCTGAACTGAGTCTCCACCGAATAAATTCATGAGAGTCAGCAACAGTGGCAACTATGCAGTTACTTTTAAAGCTGACAACCATTTTAAAAGAAACTAAATTTAATTTAAACCAGGCCGTGTCTAACTTCGACCGCGTTAATACCCGCGTTTGTATACCCTTGCAACTTTTTTGTAAACTCTTTCCTTACTTATAGCCATCAAAGTGGAAAAACGTTTTATCTAAAAAGGTTAATGTTTGCGAAAGAACGGCCAACAATCTTACCATAGGAAATAACAAAGTTATTGATCAAAGTCACTGTTTTCCACCGATCGTGCCTACGGAAGCTTAGCCACTCGATCTATATCAAATTTGGCATAGTCATTAACATTAACATTAAACTAACAAATGTTTAATTTGAAAGTAATCGCGTCAAAAGTAAGGAAGTTATTTAAAAAAGTCACTTTTCGAACGATCGTTCCTATGGGTGCTATATGATATAGTCACCCGATCTTGATCAAATTTGGAATAGCCGTTTATATGTGTAATAAACTCACCAATATTATTTTCATGGCAATAGCTCAGAAAATAACGAAGTTATTGAGAAAAGTCACTGTTTGTGACTTTGCTATTTGTATGGAAGCTATATGATTTAATGATCCGATCCGGCGGAATCCGAGATTTACAACCCTACAAGGCAACATGCAAAATTTCAACTCAGTAGCTTTAACAGTCTAGGAGGAGCTTGCGTTGATCCAGACGGACGAACGGACGGACATGGCTTTTTTAACTCGTCTCGTCGTGCTGATGAAGAATATATACACATTATATAGTCGGAGATGCTTACTTTAATGCGTTGCACACTTCTGACCAAAATTAATATACCCTTTTTTGAAAATTGATCTGCCCTTGCCTTTCTAAGCTGAGCGACATTGGGTTTCCACCCCTTTTCTTATCTTGGGTTCGAGAATATTTAACAAATAGAAAACAGAAGGTACTTTTTAAGTCTTCTTTTTCCGCTTCAAGGTAGTCATCTTGGCCCTCTGCTTTTCACATTATTCATTAACGATCACAGGAATGGAATCGGAAAAAGAAGACTCAAGAAGTACCTTCTGTTTTCTATTTGTTAAATATTCTCGAACCCAAGAAAGGAAAAGAGGTGGAAACCCAATGTCGCTCAGCTTAGAAAGTAATAGGGTATGATTAACGGAATCAAAGGCTTTGATGAAGTTAGTGTATATGACATCAGTTTGTTTACCATTTTTGAACCCCTTGATAATTATTGATGTAAATTCTAAAAGGTTAGTGGTTGTAGATCTAAGTTTCACAAACCCATGTTGGGATGGCGAAATAATAAGTTGCAAAAATGTTGCAATTGAGAAGTTATAATTTTCTCAAAAGCTTTCGGAATAGCGAACAATTTTGAGATACCCCTATAGTTAGAGGCTTCGGACTTATTGCCATTTTTATGCAGAGGAATGATATACGACTCCTTCCAAATAGGTGGAAAAGAGGAAGATTCGACAGACAATAGAAACAATTTTAAAATGGGTTTACATAATGCGTTTGCACAGAACCTGAATACACATCCAGGAAGACCATCTGGCCCCGGAAAATAAACAGGCTTAACTAATTTAAGTTCGCTAAGAATAGAACTTTCATCAATCACTGGATTGAAAATGCAATTAGCCTTTTTTAAATGATAAGGATACGGACTTGCTCAATATTCCGTTGAGGAATAAGTTGTTTTGAAAAAACTCGCAAACATATCGGCAATTGCCTGATCAGTGCTCGATTTTTTATTTTGAAAAGGCAAAAAAGATGGGTGCACAGAGGTCTTGCGTTTAGAATTATCAAAATTATAAAATTGTTTAGGGTCAGAAGAAAACTGAAGCTTACACCGCTGAAGATAATTCTTATAGCATTGTGTATTAAGCATCATGAATTTTGAACGAGCGGCTGTATACAGAGCATAATCTGATGAACGACGTGTTTTTTGAAACTTCTTATAATATCGTGTCCATTTTTCAAATTGGATAACTCACGAGAGAACCAGGGAGCTTTGTTGAGCCGCTCCAGCCTACCAAGAGGCACACAAATATCAAAGAGTGAATTCAGAGTATCATAGAAAACGAACAGCTGAGTTCATATCTCTGCAATTATACAGATAAGACCACTCGGTACTAGTAATGTTTTCATTAAGACTGGCAAAGTCAGTCTAACGAAACCACCTAGGTAGAGGTAACTTATATGAACCCTTGCAAAAAGGGTATATTAATTTTGGTCAGAAGTGTGCAACGCATTAAAGTAAGCATCTCCGACTATATAATGTGTATATATTCTTTATCAGCACGACGAGACGAGTTAAAAAAGCCATGTTCGTCCGTCCGTTCGTCCGTCTGGATCAACACAAGCTCCTCCTAGACCGCTGAAGCTACTGAGCTGAAATTTTGCATGTTGCCTCGTAGGATTGTAAATCTCGGATTCCGCCGGATCGGATCACTAAATCATATAGCTCCCATACAAATGGCAAAGTCACAAACAGTGACTTTTCTCAATAACTTCGTTATTTACTGAGCTATTGCCATGAAAATAATATTGGTGAGTTTATTACACATATAAACGGCTATTCCAATGGTTGTCAGCTTTAAAAGTAACTGCATAGTTGCCACTGCTGCTGACTCTCATGAATTTATTCGGTGGAGACTCAGTTCAGAAGCTTATCGCTTATAAATAGGTCTCCAAAATGTAAAGGGTCTTTTCTCGTCCGCGACCGGTCTCATGCACCGTCTACTCTCAATTTACAATTTAAGAGCCTGGTGGTGAATCTGGTCAATGGGGTACTACCGGTATCACCTGGGAATAATCTCTCAAAAACGTTACCAATTGTAGTGTTCGATTTGTCCGGGCAATTACCCATTCCATTGAAAACTGATGGTGCCCCGTCCAACGTTGCTGCTGCGGTTGACGCTTCGTGACCGCGGCCTCTCGTTGGCATACCACCAAAGAAACATATATCTAGGCTAGACCCTGTTGTGACATCTGATGATGTAATAACTCCTCTGTTTTGGATAATGAAATTCTTTCTAATAACTTTATTTCTTATAGGCTTGATCGTGTTGGTCGTCGTGGCGGTGGATTGCTCATTGCTGTCAACTCGAATCTAAATTCACGACGTGTTATTTTATACACGGTATATTGTACCATATAGAAAAAAGGTTTTTTTTTGGAATAAAAATTCCAAAGTAACGGCGTGCCTTCCGTTAGTGTTATCTGATTAGATTACGACCTATTGAAATTTAAATCGAACTTAGCCGGCTCGAGGTCAATCTTACAAAAGAAGATTATTTCAAAGGCAACACAACTTTTTTTTTTTCTTCGCTCGTATTCGTTTCACTCGGCGCCGTTATTTGCTCTCATACTGCAGTCTGTTGTATGTCTGTAATTTAGACTCTATAGTGCTCTCTTTTTTTTCTTTTAACCCTTGTGCACCCTCAATATCTCTCTTTCTTATTATTTCTGGACCTTAGAGTGAGTTATATATATTAATACCAATACATTTCTCATTTTTATTTGTTTGGTTACTAATTCATCTTATTAACTCATAATGCCTGTCTGTTCGGTTAAAAATTGTTTGCAGCCCGCCCCACCCCTGAATAGTTTTATTTACTGTTGGTTGTGTAAAACTACAGTACATGTTAAGTGCGCCGGCTTTACATGCAGGGTAAAGGATATTTTAGATCAAAAAAAGGGCCTCAAATGGGCATGTGAGTCATGCCCGATCGTGGAAGATGAAATGGAACTCTTCTTGCGGCAAACAAAGGATAACCTGATAAGTCAGTCCGCCAGTTTTCTTAAACTCTCGCAAGAGTTTAAAGCTGTCGAGTCTCAGTTTAGTAGTTTAACGCTATTGACTGAGTCTCGAAAGCGTAAGAATGCAGGAGAACAGACTTCTGATTTGTCCTTGTGTTTGCCGGTCTCCACATCTATATCGGTTCCGACCCCTTCTCAACCAATGCAAACTCCAATTCCGCAGACGATGTCTGTAGTGTCCGTTTTGTCTGGGCAAGAATCTACACCCATGGATTTTGCCGATAGGGATTTTAGCGGTAGTAGTGCCGAAGTGCCACTTGTTGCAACTGATGCTACAATTAATGAGGTAGCTGATGCAGTACCTGCAATGCCGAAACCATTGGTGGGAGTGCCATCAATGTTAGATTATGTACCATCATTCAAAGACTTAGGCGTTATGTTTGACCCAAAACTTTCATTTAATTTTCACATCTGTTCAATTCTCAATAGAGCATGCAGTCTTCTTGGCTTCATAAAATTTGATGACCCCTACGTAACAAAGGTTTAATACACTTTGTTAGTTCGCCCTACTCTAAAATATTGCTCGCCAGTGTGGAACCCTCAATATGATGTTCACAAGCGTAGTATTGAATCGGTTCAGAAGCAATTCCTTAAGTTCGCGTTACGCGGTCTTAATTGGGACCCGAGTCTTCGCCTACCTTATTATTCTGACAGACTTCTTCTTATTAATCTTCCTTCACTTTACAACCGTAGTCTCGTATTTGGCATTCTCTTTCTCCATAAACTAGTCAACGGCGAAGTCATTTCTACTAATTTACTAGATACGCTTTATTTTTGTGTTCCCTCACGACGGTCCAGAAACTTTTTTCCTATTCACCTTAGTAGATGTCTAACTAACTACTCTCTTCACGAACCTTTTTGTGTTCTTTGCCAATCTTTTAACAACCTTTCTCACTTTATATCTCTTCATATTTCTGTCACTTCTCTTCGCGCTATACTTTTCAATCATCTACAACGAAACCGCTGAATATGTTTTGGACTTGGATTGCTTGCAACTAATCCCTGAACAAAGTGGCTGTGAATCGGGGCATAACTGGTCGGGGATGTTTAGTTGTATATAAAGCTAAGCTACCTTTTTTAATTTGTTAAATAAAAAAAAAATAAATAAATAAATAAATAGCTTATATTCGGAAGAAAGTTAACGTCTCGAATATTGCGGTGGAAAAGTTTAAATTTTCTTATTCTCGGGATTTCTTCCTTTAAAATGTTTCTGCCAATATCATTGACATTGTATGTGAAATAGATTTTTGGCCGAAGCATATAATGGTGAAGGATTAGGCTAATCTGTCGGTACCATGTAGACGGAGTAGACATCCTATTATACCTTTAACCCTTAGTCGTTGTTTTACTAGCTATGGCTTGCATGAACATTTTTGGGTCCTCGGCTCCGATTACAACCTTCTATTCCCTGTAATCTGCTCAGAGTCTTCTATTACTATTCTTAAAACATCTATCCTCTCCTATTTAGTACATTCAAACAGGGTGGGCCATGTAAAGGGGAAGCATCTGGCAACCCCATAACTTTTGACAGAGATGTCAGATTAACAAATGTCATACCGAGTTGGAAGCTTCATTTCAGTACAATTTTAACCATGGAACAATACACACCTAAACAACGCGCTGAAATTGTTTAGCTGTACATTCAAAATAACTTCTCAATTGTGTTAACTAAACGTGCGTGGAAAAATAAAAATAAAGTTAAAACATCGCCTGGAGACGACACTGTACGTCGATTATATGCCAAATTTATATCGTCTGGTGGTGTTGGTGCCAGTCATCTGTCCAGACAACGACCAAGACGTTCCGACGAGAATACTGATGCCGTTCGAGCCAGTGTTGCAGAGACTTTATCGACATCAGGTCGCCATCGTTCGCAAGAGTTAGGCATCGCTCGTACCACTCTAAGACGGATAATTCGTGTTGATTTGAAAATGTTTCCGTATAAAATTCAAATGGCTCAACAACTTAACCCATCTGACTTACCACGTCGACTTGATTTTGCGAAATGGACCATCGAAACGGCAAAAAATCATAATGTCTGATGAGGAGCATTTCCACTTGAATGGAGGAGTGAATAAACAAAATTGTCGGTTTTATGCTACTGAGAACCCTCAATTCATCGAAAAGCTACCTCTTTACGACCAAAAAGTTACTGTGTGGTGTGGCAAATGCCACATACACTGGCGGTCATGAAAACCGCACCACTTGAAAATTTCATGTTTTTTTGGAATCGTTCAGATAAAAATAAGAGAATAAGGTTTCTTTATTAACAATAAGATAATTTACTAGGAAAAGGACGTTATGGAGTAAAATATTTATTTCTATACTATTGATATCCTTGATTTTTGTCCCAAACAAAAAAAACAGCAAAATTGACCAAAATTCAATGGTTAGCGGAAAAAATTTCTTGTGGGCTCATCTCCGATGTAAGATTTATAACTCATTTCATTTTTTTAAAAGTAATGTTAAATGAAAATAAAAAAAATACTAATAGGTTGTCACGCCCCCTTTAGCCTGTATAACAGCCATTATTCGCGACGGCATTGAATCAACAAGGACTCGCAGAGTATCCTCGGTAATAACGTTGTCCCAAACATTTTCCAAGGACGAAATCAGCTGCAACTTATTTTGTGGTTTCTGGTCTGTCACTTTTCGTTTCATTTCGTGCCATAAGTGGCCAATAGGGTTTAAGTCGGACGAATTTCCCGGCCAAGTCAAGCGAGAATTCCTATGTCCTTAAACACTTTTGTTAACTAAAAAAAGACAAAAATTTTTTAAATATTTTTTTTAGTAATTTCGTGTTTGGAAAAGGTAACAGCATCAAATAAAAACAATACTTGCACATTTGGCTCGATGGCATTTTGCAGAGTCAGTCGACTTTGTTAATTGCATACTAATTCTACGAGTTTTTTGGTACCGGCAACAGAAGAGCATTTGTAGTAGAATTAGTATGCAATTTTCAAAGTCGACTCTGCAAAATGCCATCGAGCCAAATGTGCAAGTATTGTTTTTATTTGATGCTGTTACCTTTTCCAAACACGAAATTACTAAAAAAAATACTAAAAAAATTTTTGTCTTTTTTTAGTTAACAAAAGTGTTTAAGGACATAGGAATTCTCGCTTGACTTGGCCGGGAAATTCGTCCGACTTAAACCCTATTGGCCACTTATGGCACGAAATGAAACGAAAAGTGACAAACCAGAAACCACAAAATAAGTTGCAGCTGATTTCGTCCTTGGAAAATGTTTGGGACAACGTTATTACCGAGGATACTCTGCGAGTCCTTGTTGATTCAATGCCGTCGCGAATAATGGCTGTTATACAGGCTAAAGGGGGCGTGACAACCTATTAGTATTTTTTTTATTTTCATTTAACATTACTTTTAAAAAAATGAAATGAGTTATAAATCTTACATCGGAGATGAGCCCACAAGAAATTTTTTCCTGTTTTTTTGTTTGGGGCAAAAATCAAGGATATCAATAGTATAAAAATAAATATTTTACTCCATAACGTCTTTTTCCTAGTAAATTATCTTATTGTTAATAAAGAAACCTTATTCTCTTATTTTTATCTGAACGATTCCAAAAAAACATGAAATTTTCAAGTGGTGCGGTTTTCATGACCGCCAGTGTAAATATGCAGATAAAGTCATCGGCCCGTACTTCTTTGAAAACGAAAATGGACCAACGGTAACCGTGAATAGGGAGCGTTATAGGACAATGATAACCGATTTTTTATTGCCATTTGTTCGTGAAAATGAATTGGATAATTACTGGTTCCAACAGGACGGCGCTACATGCCATACAGCGCATGCCACGACCAATAAATAAAAACCCTCATTTAATTGTAGTGAAACCATTGACGGGTTAAAATATGATGCTAGCGATGAGGAGTGAGTCAGACTCAAATTATAGTCCATATATTTAAATGCTTAAGATTTCTCTTAATGTGTATGTATTGGATATTTTATTTTTTGTTGATGTTTTTTGTTACTAATATTTTTTTTTAAATAAATTTTGTAGTATACTAAGAGAAGCACATAATTAAAATTGAAAAATAGCTCATTAGCAAGATTACTTATATGGGCGGTCTGAGTGGGCGTGGTTAAAGGCTTACTATGTATGATGCTAGTATCCCCTGTACCAAGTTTCAACTCTCTATCTTCAAAATTGGACTTTATGCCCAAAAATCGGGCTTTCCGAACAGCGAGTTTTGTATGTTTTCAAAAATTCTGTATTTTATTTGACTATAATTTAATCAAAGAAAAGTATATAGTTAGTTATACAAAAATTACATTGAATAAACCTTCAAATCCACTTTTCGAATCAGTTTCCTCCCAAACTGAAACAGGCAGAATATTTTATTTTTTAAAGAAGTCATTTTGCATCTTAAAATCAGCACGGTCCAAAATAGCTTAACATAATGATGGGGAACTTCAAGTTTGCAATTCTTTAACAATTCTCTCAAAATCTTTTAGAACTGAAATAATTTGTAATGTCAATATAATAACGAATACGTGTTTTTGACCTCAGACTCACTTAAAACATTATTAACCGTTTTCCAGTTATCCACTATAGAATTAGGCATTGTATCCAGTTATCCACTATAGAATTAGGCATTGTATAATTGAAGTTCTATCGACTTGGACATAAGTTTTTATACAGTGGTGCTCATAGACTTAAGCCACAATACTTCAATCAAGAATTTAAACGAATATTAAGAAAAGATTTTATTTCACAGCTCCAATTTTTTGTGTCACATTAGTTCTATATATCATTGTTCTAATAACAGAATAACAAAGTTATAAAAATATATATTTGAGGAAAAACCATCTCGAAAATGTCCTGCTTATATACTTAAGCCACCTGGAAAAAAATGACTGAAAAAGTTAAAATTTGCCCAATATTCCTCATAATTTTAATGAATTTATTTTAATATTGAGTGGGATGACCTTTCTGCTTAAGAACAGTGGAGCAACGCTTTGGCATTGAGCCTACAAGACGTGCGCACGGTTGAGGGGTGATTTTCTTCCACTCTTCTTGCAAAATTCGCCACAAATCCTTTTTATTTGATGGTTTTTTTTGGCCACCGACTTGTTTGATAATTCCCCACAAGTTCTCTATAGGGTTCAAGTCGGGGCTTTGCGGTGGCTATTGCAAAACTTTGATTGCCTCTTGGTTAAGCCACGACTTGACTATCTTGCTGCAGTGTTTCGGGTCGTTGTCCTGTTGAAATATCCAGGCAAGTGGCAAATTATCAGCATACTCTCCAGATAAATTGTTACTAAGGATGTCCCTGTACATTTCGCCGTTCATAATGCCTTCTATCTTCACTAGCGGACCTACGCCCGATGCGGTGGAACAGCCCTAGACCATAATCGAAGCGCCACCATGTTTAACGGTCTTCTTCGTGTATTTGGGGTCCAATTGTTTGTTGGGAGGGCGTCGTACGTATGGTTTACCATCACTTCCAACTAAACTTGGATTCGTCGCTCCAAACAATCGTGTTCCAAAAATTGAGACCTTTTTGAAAATGCTCTGTGGCGAATTGAAGGCGCTTTTTCACATTTTTAATGGACAGCAATTGTTTTTTTTGGGCAATGCGTCCATATAGCCCGAACTCATTTAGCCGCCTTCTTATGGTCTGAGATGACACATTCACGCCATAATCTGACACCATTTGACGCCTGATTTGCGTCGAAGTCAAGAAAGGGTCGGCTTTACTGATTTTTGCAATCCTTCTATCGTCGTTTCTAGTGGTTTTTCTGGGCTTTTCACGTGGAATATTGTCCCAGGTTCCATGTTTCTTATAAAATGCAATGGCATTTCTGACTTTCCCACGCGAAAAATTTAAAGTCTTACAAATTTGTACAATACTTGTGTTCTTTTCGTAGTATTCCCATATAAGCTTCCTTTCGGCCGGATTTGTATTTTTATTCTTAGCCATAGCGGTCAAATTGATTTGGGAAACGTATTTAGTATTTAATATTTCAGTTTTGAAAACAAATAACACAACTTTCCAAGAAAAAAACACAAGTTTCACGATTTTAGCTCAAGGTGGCTTAAGTATGTGAGCAGGGCGGAAAGCTTCATTTTGACATTTAGTCAATTTTTTGGGAACCCTCGTATTCCTACTGGACATTTTTTTCTGTGATCAGCTGCTTAAATAATAGTGTTGCAAAATGTAAAAATTTCAGGGCGAAATAAATATGTTCAAAAAAGTTATTAAGAAAACAGTTTATGGTAGTGGCAGTGGCTTAGGTCTATGAGCGCCACTGTACCTTTGCAAAAAGGTTATATTCATTTTGGAAGTGTTCAACGCATAAAACGATCGGTCGAAAATAATGACTTTTTTCCATAACTTCGATACTTTTTATGCAATTGCCATACAAATTTTTATTCCCCAGTTTAATATTGCAAAATTGGCGAAAGATCAAGTGACTATATCATATAGCTTCCATAGGAACGATCGGTCAAAAACAGTTACTTTTATGAATAACCACGTTACTTTTGTTGCGATTGCTTTCAACTTTAACAATTCTTAGTTTTGTATATTATTAATATAAAGATTTAATGGCTGTGCCAAATTTGATATTTTTTAAGGAAAGAGTAACAAAAAAATGACGGCCCTCTGGTTTTTATAACAGTTTGGATTGTTGTTTTATACTTAACTACAAGTTTATAAAGTGTTGTTTAATATCTTTAATAATTATTAAATTGAATTTTTTTTCAGGTTGAAGTTTTCAACGTTTTGTTCATAAAGGAACAGGAAAAGCGACATGTAGTTCATTGTCTGCCATGCGCATTGAAATTGTCCCCATCGCTTCAAGGAATCGTTTGCTTGGAAGAGTACCGATTGACAGAGTTGCAGCACGTCTATGATTCATTTGCATTATACAGAACTCAAGGGCTTGGTTGATCCTATTAATCATAAGAATACCATGTATTGGAATTAAGTAAAACATAATATTAAAATATGTTAGTTGATTGAACAGTACTATAGATTTTTTCGACTAAATTTATGAACATTAATAAACAAAAAGTACTGATTTTCACAATGCTAAGAATCAGTTTTCTGAACATATGATATTATAATTATTGTAATAATTATACGGCAAAATAAAAATGGCAATATCTAATAATAATAAGTATGCAATAAAACTTTACTTTTGTTTATATGCTTAAATCTGGTAGTGAACAAAAAATGAACTGACATATGGTGCAAGATAATCGTATTCTAGTGATATATATATATATATAGACGTAGTCGTACAACGCTCAGTACGAACAAGTGGCCCATATGACACCAGGCCCGGGCCTGTTACGAATGACCCTAAGTAAAGTTAATGTTACAACCTCTACCCACTCCGACCTAAGGGCATAGGCGTATTACATATATAAACATAAATTAAACTAAAGAAATAGAAAATATTAAATGTAATGAGATAATAGGTTACATATAAAAAGAAAACAGGATAGGTATAAATAAAGATGATTACAACTAATTACGAGCGAGGAATGACAAGATCGCAGTTTTAATACCCGGAAGCGATGTTTCGGAACCGATAACGTGCCAAAGTCTGTTGTAGTCACTACATAGTATACGAAAAGGTTCATGCAGAGAATAGTTAGTTGTGCAAGTGGGAAGTATAAGCGGTGTGAAATTGCGGGTCCTTCTAGATGGAACAGAAATGTTAATTTGGCTCAACAGCTCGGAAGAGTCAATCTCACCATTCAAAAGTTTGTAAAGAAAAGTTACACCAAGCATTGTTCTACGATTAGTTAAAGAAGGAAGGTTAATTAACTGAAGTCGACTAGAATAAGATGGAAGTTGTACAGTTGGATCCCAGCGCAAATCACGAAGGGCAAAGAGTAAAAACTGTTTTTGTACAGATTCTAATTTGTTTTGATAAAACTCATATTGAGGAGACCAAACACAAGATCCATATTCTAACATGGGGCGGACTAAAGAAGTAAAAAGTATTTTGGTAATATATGGATCCTTGAACTCCTTCGACCAGCGCTTTATAAAGCCAAGAACACTCTTAGCCCTACTAACAGTGGTCGATATATGCTGATTAAAACTAAGTTTGTGGTCGATTAAGATCCCCAAATCTTTTACAACCAAGGAAGTATTATTAATTTTTTCTAACGGGAAATTATTTAAAAAGTAACTCGTTAATTGGGGAGAACCTCTATAAAAAGACATAACTTTGCACTTAGAACAGTTTAGAGATAACAAGTTAGTCCTACACCACCCCTGAAAAGCATTCAGGTCAGCTTGCAAGGTATGACATGAGAGAGAGTCTACGATGCGATTAGCGATTTTTACATCATCGGCATACATAAGAACTCTGGAATTTAAAAGAACGGTGGGGAGATCATTAATAAAAATGGTAAATAATAATGGGCCAAGGTGACTGCCCTGTGGGACTCCCGATTCAACACAAATGATCTTAGAAAGAGAGGACCTAAAAAGAACCCTCTGCCTCCTATTGCTTAGGTATTGTAAAATCCAAGCAAGCAGAGCATCCGGAAAGCCAACTAAATTCAGCTTATGTAATAGTAAGGCATGGTTTACCGAATCGAAAGCCTTACTGAAATCCGTATATATAACATCAGTTTGCTTTTGTTTCTTAAAACCTTGGATTACAAAAGATGTAAACTGTAAAAGGTTAGTTGTGGTAGACCTATTCTTGACAAACCCATGCTGGTATGGCGAAAAAATAGATTTACATAAATGCTGTATTTGAGACGTCATAATTTTCTCAAACAGTTTAGGTATCGCTGACAATTTAGAAATTCCTCTGTAATTAGTGACGTCGGATTTATTGCCACATTTGTGAAGAGGTAAAATGAACGAATCCTTCCATATAGTTGGAAACTCGGACAGTGTAACGGACAACTCAAAAAGCTTAAGTAAAGGCGAGCACAATGACTCCGCACAGAACCTCAGGACACAAGCGGGAATACCGTCTGGGCCCGGTGAGTATACCGGCTTAATCGTCATTAGTTCCTTAGCTACCGAACTTTGCGTTATAATAGGATTAAGAATACAGTTGGATTTCGTTATAGGATATGGATATATCTGGCTAGAGTTGTACTTAGTAGATATGTACGTAGTCGAGAAGAAGTTAGCAAATAAATTAGAAATAGATTGATCAGAAGAGGCCGAATCATTATTAAAAACTGCAAACGATGGAAGGGAGACAGAATTTCGCTTTGAGTTAACGAAACTATAGAACTCTTTAGGATTTTCGGAGAATTGCAACTTGCAACGTTGTAAGTAATTATTATAGCATTTAGAATTAGAAACAATAAAATTCGATTTAGCAACCAAGTAACGAGACAGATCCGATGATAGACCCGTGACTTTATATTTTTTGTAATACCTAGACTTAAGATTCTTCAGTTTTGACAGCCCCCGCGTAAACCATGGTGATTTTTGCGTCACCACAGGAGACACTAGGGGTACACAGTCATTAAAGATCGAGTCAACAGTGGTATAAAATAAAGAAATGGCGGAATTCATATCCGTACAAGTGTATAAATTAGTCCAATCGGTATTAAGAAAGGCATTGTTTAGTGCGACAAAGTCAGTCTTCCGAAAACATCGGGTGCTTACCGTAGGATCACACTCGGAGATGGGCTCGCGGCTGGGAAACTCAATAGATAACTCTAAAGTTGGATGATAACTATCCTCTGGTAACACCATTGGACTAGTTCTAGATACTTCACAAAAGCTAGGATCAGAAGTAAAAATCAGATCCAGAAATCTGCCAGACGTATTAGAAATCGAATTCAGCTGGGCCAACGAAAGCTCAAGCAGACCATCAATAAAATCATGACACCCAGAGGGCAGCAACGTTTTGCTACCATTAACTGTTGACCAAGTCATAGTGGGCAGGTTAAAGTCCCCTAGGACAATTAATAAGTCTCTGTCAGAAAGTAATTCAACTATAAATTTAATAGAATCTAAGTGTAGTAAATAGGTTGGCCATTCCGATTGGGGCGGAATGTAAGAACAGGTAACAAAAATGGAAAAACGACTAAAAGATACCTTAACGCATATAAATTCGATAGTACTTGAGACAGGTATTGTTATCAGACCCGATGATAGGGCGGAATCTACAGCAATAAGAACTCCACCACCCCTACGATCAGTACGATCACGTCTAAAAATATTGAAATTAGAGGGTAGAACTGTGGCGTCAAAAACGTCAGGTTTTAACCAAGTCTCAGTAAAGACAATTAGGTCAAAATCAAAAGACAGACTATCTACAAAGAGTTTAGTAAGTTTAGTATTAAGGCCTCTGACATTCTGATAGCCGACAGAGAAGGAAGTTGTTAGTTTTTTGATAGAGTAGAAGAAGGAATAGATAAGGAAGGAGTGGGAATAGATGAGGAAGAGAGAGGAATAGATGGTGAAGGAATCCTTGTTTGGCCCCGTGTCTTCTTTTTTCTGGATGTAAACTCCTTCACAATTAAGCTTTTCGGCCAGAAGCTAGAACTGCAGATACAGTCAAAGAACTCAATTGGAACACTGATTTTAAAAGATGAAATTTCTCTAGAATATGAAAATTTGAACTTTTCTATTGATATATTGGAGACATTCAGTTTAGCCCGAATGTGGGCCATGACATCATCCGATGTAGCATCAGGGAGAAGTCTCGAAACAAAAATGTGTTTTTTAGGTGGCACTCCCACCAATGGTTTCGGCATTGCAGGTATTGCATCAGCTACCGCATTAATTGTAGCATCAGTTGCAACAAGTGGCATTCCGGCACTACTATCACTAGAATCCCTATCGGCAAAATCCATGGGTGTAGATTCTTGCCCAGACAAAACGGACACTACAGACATCGTCTGCGGAATTGGAGTTTGCATTGGTTGAGAAGGCGTCGGAACCGATATAGATGTGGAGACCGGCAAACACAAGGACAAATCAGAAGTCTGTTCTCCTGCCTTCTTACGCTTTCGAGACTCAGTCAGTAGCGTTAAACTACTAAACTGAGACTCGACAGCTTTAAACTCTTGCGAGAGTTTAAGAAAACTGGCGGACAGACTCATCAGGTTATCCTTTGTTTGCCGCATGAAAAGTTCCATTTCATCTTCCACGATACGGCATGACTCACATCCCCATTTGAGACCCTTTTTTTGATCTAAAAGATCCTTTACCCTGCATGTAAAGCCGGCGCACTTAACATGTACTGTAGTTTTACACAACCAACAGTAAATAAAGCTATTCAGGGGTGGGGCGGGCTGCAAACAATTTTTAACCGAACAGACAGGCATTATGAGTTAATTAGATGAATTAGTAACCAAACAAATAAAAATGAGATATGTATTGGTATTAAAATATATAACTCACTCTGAGGTCCAGAAATAATAAGAAAGCGAGATATTGGGGGTGCACAAGGGTTAAAAGATAAAGAGAGCACTATAGAGTCTAAATTACAGACACACAACAGACTGCAGTATGAGCGCAAATAACGGCGACAAGTGAAACGAAAACGAGAGAAAAAAAAAAAATAAGTTAAAGAGCGCGAGCGCGGGAGCTAGAAATCACAAAAACAAAAACACTGCAACAAGAACTCACAGAAATTTCAAGACAACAACAAATGAGCGTTGCTTGTGATTTACAAGAAAGAAAAAAAGGTGGGAAAGAGAGAAAGAAAAGAAAAAAAACCAACAAAGGTTTTAACAGAATTAAGGTTGTTAAAAATTATTAACACAAACACACAAAAACGCAAACGAGTGATATGGTGCAAGTTAGATTTAATATTATAATTATAATTTTCGATCGCGATGCCGATAACACAAAATAAAAAAAATTATAAAATCAGTTAAAACGCGGGAGCTTAAAAAAAACACGTCCGTCTTCCTCGAGAGCGTTGATTTGGTATGGTATAAAGCTATCACTTAAGAGCAGTCTGTTATTATTTTGGTCCCGCAGTCGAGAAATGATGCGGCGTGCGAATACATGCTTTTACAATGCTTGTTAACGTGTGCTAGTCGATTTTTACAAATATGAATTAAACTGTGCAACACCAAAAATAAAACTTTCACGTAACAAGCTTATATACTTAAGCCACCTGGAAAAAAATGACTGAAAAAGTTAAAATTTGCCCAATATTCCTCATAATTTTAATGAATTTATTTTAATATTGAGTGGGATGACCTTTCTGCTTAAGAACAGTGGAGCAACGCTTTGGCATTGAGCCTACAAGACGTGCGCACGGTTGAGGGGTGATTTTCTTCCACTCTTCTTGCAAAATTCGCCACAAATCCTTTTTATTTGATGGTTTTTTTTGGCCACCGACTTGTTTGATAATTCCCCACAAGTTCTCTATAGGGTTCAAGTCGGGGCTTTGCGGTGGCTATTGCAAAACTTTGATTGCCTCTTGGTTAAGCCACGACTTGACTATCTTGCTGCAGTGTTTCGGGTCGTTGTCCTGTTGAAATATCCAGGCAAGTGGCAAATTATCAGCATACTCTCCAGATAAATTGTTACTAAGGATGTCCCTGTACATTTCGCCGTTCATAATGCCTTCTATCTTCACTAGCGGACCTACGCCCGATGCGGTGAAACAGCCCCAGACCATAATCGAAGCGCCACCATGTTTAACGGTCTTCTTCGTGTATTTGGGGTCCAATTGTTTGTTGGGAGGGCGTCGTACGTATGGTTTACCATCACTTCCAACTAAACTTGGATTCGTCGCTCCAAACAATCGTGTTCCAAAAATTGAGACCTTTTTGAAAATGCTCTGTGGCGAATTGAAGGCGCTTTTTCACATTTTTAATGGACAGCAATTGTTTTTTTTGGGCAATGCGTCCATATAGCCCGAACTCATTTAGCCGCCTTCTTATGGTCTGAGATGACACATTCACGCCATAATCTGACACCATTTGACGCCTGATTTGCGTCGAAGTCAAGAAAGGGTCGGCTTTACTGATTTTTGCAATCCTTCTATCGTCGTTTCTAGTGGTTTTTCTGGGCTTTTCACGTGGAATATTGTCCCAGGTTCCATGTTTCTTATAAAATGCAATGGCATTTCTGACTTTCCCACGCGAAAAATTTAAAGTCTTACAAATTTGTACAATACTTGTGTTCTTTTCGTAGTATTCCCATATAAGCTTCCTTTCGGCCGGATTTGTATTTTTATTCTTAGCCATAGCGGTCAAATTGATTTGGGAAACGTATTTAGTATTTAATATTTCAGTTTTGAAAACAAATAACACAACTTTCCAAGAAAAAAACACAAGTTTCACGATTTTAGCTCAAGGTGGCTTAAGTATGTGAGCAGGGCGGAAAGCTTCATTTTGACATTTAGTCAATTTTTTGGGAACCCTCGTATTCCTACTGGACATTTTTTTCTGTGATCAGCTGCTTAAATAATAGTGTTGCAAAATGTAAAAATTTCAGGGCGAAATAAATATGTTCAAAAAAGTTATTAAGAAAACAGTTTATGGTAGTGGCAGTGGCTTAAGTCTATGAGCGCCACTGTACCTTTGCAAAAAGGTTATATTCATTTTGGAAGTGTTCAACGCATAAAACGATCGGTCGAAAATAATGACTTTTTTCCATAACTTCGATACTTTTTATGCAATTGCCATACAAATTTTTATTCCCCAGTTTAATATTGCAAAATTGGCGAAAGATCAAGTGACTATATCATATAGCTTCCATAGGAACGATCGGTCAAAAACAGTTACTTTTATGAATAACCACGTTACTTTTGTTGCGATTGCTTTCAACTTTAACAATTCTTAGTTTTGTATATTATTAATATAAAGATTTAATGGCTGTGCCAAATTTGATATTTTTTAAGGAAAGAGTAACAAAAAAAATGACGGCCCTCTGGTTTTTATAACAGTTTGGATTGTTGTTTTGTACTTAACTACAAGTTTATAAAGTGTTGTTTAATATCTTTAATAATTATTAAATTGAATTTTTTTTCAGGTTGAAGTTTTCAACGTTTTGTTCATAAAGGAACAGGAAAAGCGACATGTAGTTCATTGTCTGCCATGCGCATTGAAATTGTCCCCATCGCTTCAAGGAATCGTTTGCTTGGAAGAGTACCGATTGACAGAGTTGCAGCACGTCTATGATTCATTTGCATTATACAGAACTCAAGGGCTTGGTTGATCCTATTAATCATAAGAATACCATGTATTGGAATTAAGTAAAACATAATATTAAAATATGTTAGTTGATTGAACAGTACTATAGATTTTTTCGACTAAATTTATGAACATTAATAAACAAAAAGTACTGATTTTCACAATGCTAAGAATCAGTTTTCTGAACATATGATATTATAATTATTGTAATAATTATACGGCAAAATAAAAATGGCAATATCTAATAATAATAAGTATGCAATAAAACTTTACTTTTGTTTATATGCTTAAATCTGGTAGTGAACAAAAAATGAACTGACATATGGTGCAAGATAATCGTATTCTAGTGATAAAGCTATCACTTAAGAGCAGTCTGTTATTATTTTGGTCCCGCAGTCGAGAAATGATGCGGCGTGCGAATACATGCTTTTACAATGCTTGTTAACGTGTGCTAGTCGATTTTTACAAATATGAATTAAACTGTGCAACACCAAAAATAAAACTTTCACGTAACAAGCTTATATACTTAAGCCACCTGGAAAAAAATGACTGAAAAAGTTAAAATTTGCCCAATATTCCTCATAATTTTAATGAATTTATTTTAATATTGAGTGGGATGACCTTTCTGCTTAAGAACAGTGGAGCAACGCTTTGGCATTGAGCCTACAAGACGTGCGCACGGTTGAGGGGTGATTTTCTTCCACTCTTCTTGCAAAATTCGCCACAAATCCTTTTTATTTGATGGTTTTTTTTGGCCACCGACTTGTTTGATAATTCCCCACAAGTTCTCTATAGGGTTCAAGTCGGGGCTTTGCGGTGGGTATTGCAAAACTTTGATTGCCTCTTGGTTAAGCCACGACTTGACTATCTTGCTGCAGTGTTTCGGGTCGTTGTCCTGTTGAAATATCCAGGCAAGTGGCAAATTATCAGCATACTCTCCAGATAAATTGTTACTAAGGATGTCCCTGTACATTTCGCCGTTCATAATGCCTTCTATCTTCACTAGCGGACCTACGCCCGATGCGGTGAAACAGCCCCAGACCATAATCGAAGCGCCACCATGTTTAACGGTCTTCTTCGTGTATTTGGGGTCCAATTGTTTGTTGGGAGGGCGTCGTACGTATGGTTTACCATCACTTCCAACTAAACTTGGATTCGTCGCTCCAAACAATCGTGTTCCAAAAATTGAGACCTTTTTGAAAATGCTCTGTGGCGAATTGAAGGCGCTTTTTCACATTTTTAATGGACAGCAATTGTTTTTTTTGGGCAATGCGTCCATATAGCCCGAACTCATTTAGCCGCCTTCTTATGGTCTGAGATGACACATTCACGCCATAATCTGACACCATTTGACGCCTGATTTGCGTCGAAGTCAAGAAAGGGTCGGCTTTACTGATTTTTGCAATCCTTCTATCGTCGTTTCTAGTGGTTTTTCTGGGCTTTTCACGTGGAATATTGTCCCAGGTTCCATGTTTCTTATAAAATGCAATGGCATTTCTGACTTTCCCACGCGAAAAATTTAAAGTCTTACAAATTTGTACAATACTTGTGTTCTTTTCGTAGTATTCCCATATAAGCTTCCTTTCGGCCGGATTTGTATTTTTATTCTTAGCCATAGCGGTCAAATTGATTTGGGAAACGTATTTAGTATTTAATATTTCAGTTTTGAAAACAAATAACACAACTTTCCAAGAAAAAAACACAAGTTTCACGATTTTAGCTCAAGGTGGCTTAAGTATGTGAGCAGGGCGGAAAGCTTCATTTTGACATTTAGTCAATTTTTTGGGAACCCTCGTATTCCTACTGGACATTTTTTTCTGTGATCAGCTGCTTAAATAATAGTGTTGCAAAATGTAAAAATTTCAGGGCGAAATAAATATGTTCAAAAAAGTTATTAAGAAAACAGTTTATGGTAGTGGCAGTGGCTTAAGTCTATGAGCGCCACTGTACCTTTGCAAAAAGGTTATATTCATTTTGGAAGTGTTCAACGCATAAAACGATCGGTCGAAAATAATGACTTTTTTCCATAACTTCGATACTTTTTATGCAATTGCCATACAAATTTTTATTCCCCAGTTTAATATTGCAAAATTGGCGAAAGATCAAGTGACTATATCATATAGCTTCCATAGGAACGATCGGTCAAAAACAGTTACTTTTATGAATAACCACGTTACTTTTGTTGCGATTGCTTTCAACTTTAACAATTCTTAGTTTTGTATATTATTAATATAAAGATTTAATGGCTGTGCCAAATTTGATATTTTTTAAGGAAAGAGTAACAAAAAAATGACGGCCCTCTGGTTTTTATAACAGTTTGGATTGTTGTTTTGTACTTAACTACAAGTTTATAAAGTGTTGTTTAATATCTTTAATAATTATTAAATTGAATTTTTTTTCAGGTTGAAGTTTTCAACGTTTTGTTCATAAAGGAACAGGAAAAGCGACATGTAGTTCATTGTCTGCCATGCGCATTGAAATTGTCCCCATCGCTTCAAGGAATCGTTTGCTTGGAAGAGTACCGATTGACAGAGTTGCAGCACGTCTATGATTCATTTGCATTATACAGAACTCAAGGGCTTGGTTGATCCTATTAATCATAAGAATACCATGTATTGGAATTAAGTAAAACATAATATTAAAATATGTTAGTTGATTGAACAGTACTATAGATTTTTTCGACTAAATTTATGAACATTAATAAACAAAAAGTACTGATTTTCACAATGCTAAGAATCAGTTTTCTGAACATATGATATTATAATTATTGTAATACTTATACGGCAAAATAAAAATGGCAATATCTAATAATAATAAGTATGCAATAAAACTTTACTTTTGTTTATATGCTTAAATCTGGTAGTGAACAAAAAATGAACTGACATATGGTGCAAGATAATCGTATTCTAGTGATGAAGCTATCACTTAAGAGCAGTCTGTTATTATTTTGGTCCCGCAGTCGAGAAATGATGCGGCGTGCGAATACATGCTTTTACAATGCTTGTTAACGTGTGCTAGTCGATTTTTACAAATATGAATTAAACTGTGCAACACCAAAAATAAAACTTTCACGTAACAAGCTTATATACTTAAGCCACCTGGAAAAAAATGACTGAAAAAGTTAAAATTTGCCCAATATTCCTCATAATTTTAATGAATTTATTTTAATATTGAGTGGGATGACCTTTCTGCTTAAGAACAGTGGAGCAACGCTTTGGCATTGAGCCTACAAGACGTGCGCACGGTTGAGGGGTGATTTTCTTCCACTCTTCTTGCAAAATTCGCCACAAATCCTTTTTATTTGATGGTTTTTTTTGGCCACCGACTTGTTTGATAATTCCCCACAAGTTCTCTATAGGGTTCAAGTCGGGGCTTTGCGGTGGCTATTGCAAAACTTTGATTGCCTCTTGGTTAAGCCACGACTTGACTATCTTGCTGCAGTGTTTCGGGTCGTTGTCCTGTTGAAATATCCAGGCAAGTGGCAAATTATCAGCATACTCTCCAGATAAATTGTTACTAAGGATGTCCCTGTACATTTCGCCGTTCATAATGCCTTCTATCTTCACTAGCGGACCTACGCCCGATGCGGTGAAACAGCCCCAGACCATAATCGAAGCGCCACCATGTTTAACGGTCTTCTTCGTGTATTTGGGGTCCAATTGTTTGTTGGGAGGGCGTCGTACGTATGGTTTACCATCACTTCCAACTAAACTTGGATTCGTCGCTCCAAACAATCGTGTTCCAAAAATTGAGACCGTTTTGAAAATGCTCTGTGGCGAATTGAAGGCGCTTTTTCACATTTTTAATGGACAGCAATTGTTTTTTTTGGGCAATGCGTCCATATAGCCCGAACTCATTTAGCCGCCTTCTTATGGTCTGAGATGACACATTCACGCCATAATCTGACACCATTTGACGCCTGATTTGCGTCGAAGTCAAGAAAGGGTCGGCTTTACTGATTTTTGCAATCCTTCTATCGTCGTTTCTAGTGGTTTTTCTGGGCTTTTCACGTGGAATATTGTCCCAGGTTCCATGTTTCTTATAAAATGCAATGGCATTTCTGACTTTCCCACGCGAAAAATTTAAAGTCTTACAAATTTGTACAATACTTGTGTTCTTTTCGTAGTATTCCCATATAAGCTTCCTTTCGGCCGGATTTGTATTTTTATTCTTAGCCATAGCGGTCAAATTGATTTGGGAAACGTATTTAGTATTTAATATTTCAGTTTTGAAAACAAATAACACAACTTTCCAAGAAAAAAACACAAGTTTCACGATTTTAGCTCAAGGTGGCTTAAGTATGTGAGCAGGGCGGAAAGCTTCATTTTGACATTTAGTCAATTTTTTGGGAACCCTCGTATTCCTACTGGACATTTTTTTCTGTGATCAGCTGCTTAAATAATAGTGTTGCAAAATGTAAAAATTTCAGGGCGAAATAAATATGTTCAAAAAAGTTATTAAGAAAACAGTTTATGGTAGTGGCAGTGGCTTAAGTCTATGAGCGCCACTGTACCTTTGCAAAAAGGTTATATTCATTTTGGAAGTGTTCAACGCATAAAACGATCGGTCGAAAATAATGACTTTTTTCCATAACTTCGATACTTTTTATGCAATTGCCATAAAAATTTTTATTCCCCAGTTTAATATTGCAAAATTGGCGAAAGATCAAGTGACTATATCATATAGCTTCCATAGGAACGATCGGTCAAAAACAGTTACTTTTATGAATAACCACGTTACTTTTGTTGCGATTGCTTTCAACTTTAACAATTCTTAGTTTTGTATATTATTAATATAAAGATTTAATGGCTGTGCCAAATTTGATATTTTTTAAGGAAAGAGTAACAAAAAAAATGACGGCCCTCTGGTTTTTATAACAGTTTGGATTGTTGTTTTGTACTTAACTACAAGTTTATAAAGTGTTGTTTAATATCTTTAATAATTATTAAATTGAATTTTTTTTCAGGTTGAAGTTTTCAACGTTTTGTTCATAAAGGAACAGGAAAAGCGACATGTAGTTCATTGTCTGCCATGCGCATTGAAATTGTCCCCATCGCTTCAAGGAATCGTTTGCTTGGAAGAGTACCGATTGACAGAGTTGCAGCACGTCTATGATTCATTTGCATTATACAGAACTCAAGGGCTTGGTTGATCCTATTAATCATAAGAATACTATGTATTGGAATTAAGTAAAACATAATATTAAAATATGTTAGTTGATTGAACAGTACTATAGATTTTTTCGACTAAATTTATGAACATTAATAAACAAAAAGTACTGATTTTCACAATGCTAAGAATCAGTTTTCTGAACATATGATATTATAATTATTGTAATAATTATACGGCAAAATAAAAATGGCAATATCTAATAATAATAAGAATGCAATAAAACTTTACTTTTGTTTATATGCTTAAATCTGGTAGTGAACAAAAAATGAACTGACATATGGTGCAAGATAATCGTATTCTAGTGATAAAGCTATCACTTAAGAGCGGTCTGTTATTATTTTGGTCCCGCAGTCGAGAAATGATGCGGCGTGCGAATACATGCTTTTACAATGCTTGTTAACGTGTGCTAGTCGATTTTTACAAATATGAATTAAACTGTGCAACACCAAAAATAAAACTTTCACGTAACAAGCTTATATACTTAAGCCACCTGGAAAAAAATGACTGAAAAAGTTAAAATTTGCCCAATATTCCTCATAATTTTAATGAATTTATTTTAATATTGAGTGGGATGACCTTTCTGCTTAAGAACAGTGGAGCAACGCTTTGGCATTGAGCCTACAAGACGTGCGCACGGTTGAGGGGTGATTTTCTTCCACTCTTCTTGCAAAATTCGCCACAAATCCTTTTTATTTGATGGTTTTTTTTGGCCACCGACTTCCCCACAA